>NC_056731.1:721003664-721123843 GCF_019279795.1 Protopterus annectens
TATTTTTTCTCACAATTAAAATTACTGTGACTCATAGATATTGGCAATTGTTGTCTAGTCTGACAACAAAGTGGAATCTGACATCTCATGAGATAGCTTGAATATCCACAGTAAAGTGCATTTAATGAAACATGCATAATTCCCTAGGCATTCCAGGGTTAATTAAGTCTGTTTTACAACAAAAATCAGTTTACTGGCACCCTAAGAAATGAGTGACACAATGAATGCATACAATAACAATCTCCCTCTCACCCTTTTCTTCAATTGATTTGACTAATCGAGCATTTTTCGCATATATATATATATATATATATATATATATATATATATATATATATATATATATATATATATATATATATATATATATGTGTGTGTGTGTGTGTGTGTGTGTGTGTGTTTGAGTATTTTATATATATTTTTATACTATTTTAATATGCATTCACAGTTTATGCAGCTTTGCTTTTGTGAATTGTTTAGTTAGTGTGACTGGCTTCACATTTTTCATTGCCATGGTGGTTGGTGCTCTGCTTTGAATGTATACTTTATTCATTTCCTCTGCCGTTTATTACACATCTTCATTAACTGTTTTGGGGGTTTAGGCTTTACTTTCATTAGTAACTTTTTTTTTAACTTTTCTCGATGCATTCTACTTCATGGCCAGGCAATATACTTGCATTTAAAGTGTGTTAGTATCACTTTCAGAAACACATTTGTCTTGCAGTTTATTTAATTTCCTGTTATAACTCCTGATGTTACAACTTCAAGTGATCTTGCAAACAATGAAGATCATAGTGTGTTTTTTCAATTTTTTATTTTAATATTTACTTGCTTTTTTCTCTGTAAGTAAAAACACAGAATGGTGTAACTGCTGCTTTGCTGAAGTTCCTCTTTTACACAACAAAGATATAGATACTCAGAAATGCAAAGAAAACAAGGTCTTCAGGCCATGAATGTAGATAGACAGGAATAAGGGCAAACTACAAGACCACACCATAGGAGATGAGAATGCAAGCTAATTAAAGAAGAAGTAAAAAGCAAAGGTGTGACCTCTAAGATTGTATTCCATAAAAAAACAGCAACTAAACATAGAAACACATAAAGCTGCAGTAAAAATCTCTGAAGAGTTATCAGATCTACTGGAGATGAAAAGAGAAATAAGAACCAAATAAACAGGTATTGATGATTTACAAGAGATGGAGATGAATTGCATTTTCAGTGAAAGGAGCCATCCAACACTTCTGAGGACAACAGTGCAACTTCAAAATACAAAATTACAAAATAAAAATAAAAGAAGTAAATAAATAAATAAAATAAAAATAAATAAATAAAATGGAACCACAAAGAAGCAAACTGAAAGAACAGTAGAAACAGAAATGAACATAAAGAAAATTATTGAGCAAAGAAGCAACAATGAGCCCAAGAGCATCTCAGCATGTGAAAACAGCTGGGAGTTTACAGAGCAGGAAGCAAATGGAAAAGAATGCAGGATTACTGAAGGCATCCAAAACAATATAGGAAAAGGGGGATCACAAAGAGAGAAAGGAAGTAGTAGAGACAGGATCAGCTGACCATTACAGGAAAACAAGATGTTTTCGCAAAAGACAGAGTCAGAGAACAAGGACAGAAGACCTTCATATAAACTAGAAATGTACACATGAAGTAATAGAAAATTGTGAACAAAGAAGAGAAGATATATCAAAGGAGCAATGCAAAAAGGTATTGGCTCATGCATGCCTTAGTTTCTTGGGAACCATGTGAATTGGGCAAAATTGTCCTTAAGGTCCAGATATGAAAATGGAAAGTAGATAGAATTCTTCTAATTTTTACACTTTGATTTAAAATGACAGTGAGAGTAACAAATTGTACTGGAAGACTATCTACAGCAGCCCACAAAGGTATAGAAACTAACAGAAACAAGGGAAGAGAGCAAAACATAATGGTGAGGAGTAAAATAAAAAGGTACTATTTAATTATATGATATTAAAATGGTAGAAGATGTGTGTAATGCCAATTTATTTTTGTATTTTATTTTTTTATCCTTTAGTGACAGAGTTAGTCCCACTAAGCCTCTTTTCAGGGTGGTATTTATACTACTTGGGGAAATTTGCCTAAAACATTGGGGAACTTCTGCCTACTCTTTTCATGTGCAGGTAGCCAGATGGCTGAGACTAGAAAGGAGTGTTGAGCTGAGATGGTGAATGGATGGAAGGAAGTGAAGGGAATGGAAGCTATTCAAGATAAATGTTTGCAAAGGAGTTTGAGATGATTTTGATAAATAAAATTCTGGAATGAATACAAATAGTGTGGAATAAGAGTTATCATAATTGAATGTGATCAAATTGTAAGAATAAAAGTTAGACATGGAGATGCTATACAAACTGAATGAGGAAGGAGAACCATCAAATGAGCCTGTTTGTTGTGGGCAGATATAGTTAATGAGAAATTTAATAGAGAACAGGATAATTCATGTAGTAGTGTAAAGAAAGTCAGGGATATTTTGAAAAAAATATGTTTCTTACCAAAATACTGAAAGGGTAATTGATAAAACGTATGCCACTGTTACAGCAGTAGAAAATAAAAATGTTGTTTACAGTAAAGGTTTTGGAAGACAAAGATATGTGGTAAGGATTGAGGATAAAAAGATAAATCAATTGACTGATATTTTGTATGGCATGACATAATAATTCTACTTAGGGTTAAAGCATAGGAAGTAAGGGCATTTATACATATACGGAAAGTGACATTTACAACTGTTTGCAGGCAGAAAGAATTTTTGTCTGTTGGCAATGGTAAGAAGGAACAGGAACAATGGAACAATCATGTGTTGAAAGGAATGGGGATGTTAAAAAGAAGAGTAAAGTTGCTGTTCAGAACACTGGAAATAGTTGATTTTGAAGTAAGACATTTTCTAAAAGATAAGTGTAAACAAGTTCTTGACATTAAAAACAATTGTTGAAAGACAATTATAGACTGGGAAATGGGATGTGATGTTATAATTGAAATGTATCTTCTTCTTCTTTCGGCTTTTTCCCAGTTAGGGGTTGCCACAGCGGATCACCTGTCTGCTCATGATTGGCAGTGGAGTTTTACAATGTCGAGTTGCCAGCCCAGCGCCCAACCTTCCACAGAAGGCACACACATGTACAGACTCATACCTAGGGTCAATTTAGAGTGTCCAGTCCACCTACAGCATGTCTTTGGGATGTGGGAGGAAACTGGAGCACCCAGAGGAAACCCACGCGACCACAGGGAGGACATGCAGACTCCGCACAGAAGGCACCCCAGTCGAGGATCAAACCAGAGAACCTCTTGCTGTGAGGCAGCAATGCTAACCGCTGCATCACCGTGGCCACCCCTATAATTGGAATGTATAACTGGTGAAATAATACTTTTACCAAAATTGCCAAATGTAGTTACACTTAATGGTAAGAAGGTTATCATTTTATGTGTGTATGGGGGGTGGTATCTGATAAATGGATATAATAAAACAATGCTTTTAATGTGGGCAATTTGGTCATAGTGCAAATAATTATGAAAAATATTGTAGGTGTTGTGATAGTAAAGAACATTATTGGTTTCAGTGTGCTAAAATTGAAATACAAAAAGAAGTATGTTGGATGTAAAAATATGGAAAGAGAATGAAAAGGAGGAATTTGTTGGGAAGGATATAATAAAAGATAATGGGCTGGAAGAAGGTTCTAATCTTGAACATGAAGATATTTTTGAAGTCTTAAGTCAGGAGAAAGTAGAAATCAAAGAAGGAGAGGAAGAGAAGGAGAAAGGGGCAATAGGGGAAAGGGTAAAAAAGGAAAAGAATCTGGCATTATAACAAACTGTAAAAAAGGAGAAAGGTCAACATTAAAATTTTTGTCATTAAATATTAACAGTATGATAAATGATAAAAACATTTGTATATCTTGCAATGGTGTAAGGAGCAATAATGTGACATTATATGTCTGCAGGATGTAATATTTAAACACAGATCTTAAAAAGCAATCAGAGGTTTTGTGGGATGGAGAAATAAAATGATCATTTGGAGTGTATATGTGTTTGAAGGTAGTTATGATGTTTCAAAAGAAGATATAAAACTTCTGGATGTAATACTTGGCAGCTAATGTTGAATATGTGGCATTAGATATGAAAATGTAGTGTGAAGATTAATATGTTGAATTCTTATACCACTAAAATGAAACTAGGAATTGTTTAAGGACATATGTAAATTTCTGTTGCCAAAATGGACATTATCATGATGGCAGATTTTAATTGTAATTTTAGTAAAATAAAAGGTAAAGTATCAAAGGATATCAGTATAGGGAAAACAAGCTTGATTTTGGACAAATACAAATGTGCTGGCAAATGGAATATATATATATATATATATATATATATATATATATATATATATATATATATATATATATATATATATAAAATGGGTGTATTAAAGACAAAATTTATTTTCTATTTTCCTTCAAGAGGGATTACATGAAATGAAAAGTATAACAAAGGAAAAATAGTTTTCAGATCATATGGGAATAATGGCTGAATTTTCAAAGGTAGCAGTATATGTTAGAGATGGTAAGAGTTTAAACATTTTAACAGGGAAAGTAGATGAAGGTGAAATTTTTAAGAAGGAAAAGTTTATGGTTAGAGCATTGTAAAATGAAGCCTTTTATAAGAATATTGAACACCGATGATTGCAGTATAAAACTAAGTAAAAAATGTTTATTTAAAATGGATAAAGATAAAAAGAAAGATGCAAGACTGTAATGGAAGAATTTGAAAAAGGGTTTGATGAGGGTTGAGTACAGTGGTACAGTGATGTTTCTGGACCTGGTTGCCATGCCCTTACTTATAAGTTGAGCAATGCAGAAGGAGTTTCTTAATACATTTAACAAATGTTTGTTGAAGGCTAGGTTACTGATAACATGAGTTCCCAGATGCCTAACTAGTGAATCAACATTTAGGAGTGTTTTATTGATGATGTAGTTATCCAGGGTGGCTGACTTCCCAAAATATGTTATAATGCATTTCTTGGCATTGAGTTTTAAGCCATGATTTTGGCACCAAGCATCTGTCTGTGTTATTCCTTCCTGAAGGGTATTCTCATCTTGGGGGGATTCAATGACTGCGCCCAGTTTGGAATTGTCTGTGAGTTTAGTCAGTTATATGCCTTTGACAGTGGCTTTGTCCTCTGAGATGTAGATGCCAAAGAAGAGCAGACTCAGCACATAGCCTTGAGGGAATCCACTATATACCAGCCTCTTTGTGGATCTTATCGATCCTATCCTCTTCTGTTCTATCCATGAGCCAGCTAACTATCCAGAGTGTTTTAAATGTGTTTATGCTTAGTTCTGTAAGTTTGTTGACAATGCCAGCTTGGAGCATTGTATCAAATGCTTTAGCCATTTGTAGGTAGGCAGTAAGCACCACTTTCCTCAGATCCATTGTCTTAGCGACCTTTTCAAAGAAATCTAAGACATGTACCGGGCTCTGGCAGCATGACCTTCCTTTGAGAAAGCCAAAATGGGCTGGATCCAATGCATGGAAGTCTCCTATGTCCTTGTTCACGGGTTCATAAGAAATTACTAGGCTAACAGCCCAAGACCCCCTTAAAAGCCTGTCCATATGTAACCCATGATCTTGAAATCATCAATTGTCTTAGCATGTAGGAATTTATTATTTTCATGATATTAACATCCTTGATAAAACTTAGACACTTCTCCATTCCATTTTCTCTGAGTCTTCTCTATTTCCCCATCTAGTTTTCTGTAATTAATTTCTTTAGTCTTTTCAAGGGTTTTTCAGATCTCTAATATAATGGTTTGGATGTTATTTTGGATATTTTGTAGGATCCTTAATGTGTATAAATATCAAGGGTGAATTTAAGCTTTCTGTTTGTAAAGTATTGCTAAACAATCCGTGTATGCAGTGCTGAACAAAGTCATAAAAGGCCAAAACATACATATCTATATGTCTACAGGAAGAAGGACTTGTGTTTATTGGCCTGAATGTGCCCACAAAGACTTAAGAAGTAAATAGTCATGGGCATTCAGAACTCATGCAGCTGAAACACTGTATGTCCTTAAAGATCTTTTTTTTTCTACTATTTCTTTTTTGTTATAATTATGCCGTCAACTTGTAAAGTAGGCTTTCTTATTCTAAAATGTGTAGTTTTTACTTTAGTTACTTCACTGGACCTATTTTTATAATGTTTAATAAAGTGGTGTTCTGTTTACTGTATGCTGAGCAACTGTCTAATTAATTCCTGATTCCATGGCATCCAGCCCTGCCTTCTGAGGATGTATTAGATAGGAGAGAAAGAGTTCTTTAGAGGATTGGCATGTTTTATGTAGTCTGCAGCAGATTTTATTATAAAGTAATCAGCATGTAACAAAACCAGTCACTCACTCAGACAATAATTAAAAAATAAATAAATGCATCTATATTGAAGTGAAAGGTAGCAAATAAGATGGAACAGGATAAGGTTCTTGGTAAGGTATATAGTATAATAAAACAGCGAGTGAAGGAGAAAGCAGGAAAATAATGACAGTGGAGTCTTTTTGAGACAGTCTTTAAAAATCTGCAGATTGGTATGAAGAACCAACAGTAGGATAAAGGGGAAGATTATAATCTAAAACTGAAACCAGAACAGAAAAAAGAAAAGAAAGAAAAATGACAGTGTCTGCAATTTTATGATGTTCAAGACTTCTAGACTTAGACCATGTGGCAGCATCAGTGTGACAACCATAGCCTCTATCTACTATCTGTATGACTCTACACACATTGTTTAACAAGTCATTACTCCCAGATCACTCTGAAAGGGGACTGTCTGTCATTTGGCCTTACCCAGTTAACACATAGTTTTAATTGCTTAATTAATTAAGTTAAACTAAGAGAGAAAAAGGTGTAAGATGAGAAATAGAGTGATTGGAATGGATAGACATCTGGAGGCAAAGACATTGTGGCTCAAGGCAGTGCATTTTCATGAGAAGAGAAATGGAACAAAGAAATTGGTTAGTTTGGTTTGTTGTAAATTGGATTGTAAAGCCAGAGTGGCAAATGTGAAAATCCATTATGGGAAAATAATTAGACCATAGGCTGGTGGTAATGAGGATGTCTAGGAAAGGAGAGTTGAAAAATAATGGAAACTGGAAAAGAGGTACCAGAAAATGTAGAACATGAAGAAAATAGGTGAGGGTAAAAGATGATGTAAGAAGAATAATTAGAATGAACCAGGAAGGTGGACTAGAACATTAGTGGAAGGATCAGTGTAGCAGTAGGGGGAGTGCTTAATGCAGCTTAATGCAGGAGATGGGGAAATTCCGACAAAAGAGGGCAGTGAATATAAAAAGGTGGAAACATGAGCTAAGTGAAGCAGGAAGGCACATCAGCAGAGTGGAAAAAGATAAAAAAATTAGAGAAGGAGAAGTTAAAAAACAGAGGAATTTAGAAGGGCTGGAATTTTTGAAAATTAAAATGTAAACAGCAAAAACAATAGGACTTCTGGTGGCTACATAAGGAAAAATAAGGACAATCATTAGCATGGAGACTGAAGAAAATGCAGAAAGAAAATGTGCAGGGTGGTTAAAAAATCAAGAACAGAAAGGTAGTAGAATTAGAGGTGCAAATATGGGAGGAGTCTGAAGGTTTATCAAGAAATATGCACTGAAGGTGGAGCAAGGAAAGAGGAAGGGATTGGAATGTAGGGAAGGAAATTTAATAAAGAAGGAAGAGATGTTAAAATGGCCAACAGGCAAAAGAAAGTAAGAACAGTCATAAATGAACTCAGCGAAAATAAACTGGAGAAGATGGATATCTTATATAATTCAAAACTATTATGGGGGTAAATTGCAAGAAATGAGATTGCAGATATTTTTAACCTAGGAAGGGAGGAAGAAATCTTACCCGAGAGCTTGTTAAAGGAAGAGTAGTGTCATCACCAAAAGAGAAAGGAAAAACAATAGAAGCAGGACCTGTAAATCTAATACCATTGGTGAATAAAGATGGTGAAATACTAGCAAAATTTTAGCAAAGAGATTAAAACAGATTTGTCCAAAGTGCACATATGAAGAGAAGGTAGGTTTTATAAGGTTTTATAAAGGAAATAGTTTCACTGGATAAGTGGTAATAGCTGTTAAATGTTATGAAGAAACAAGAGAGGAGTCAGAATAACCCGGTAGCCATACTGTTATTCAGCATTAAAGCAATAATTCAAACCATTGAGCTTGGAATTTTATGATGGTAATCCTGAAGGAGATGTTGATAATGAGAGGCATTTGGAAATAGACTGAGTAATATGCAGAAGCCCCACAGGGGAAATAATTTTGAACAAAGAGTGCACAGAAAAAATATAGATACAAAGGGGAACAAGCATGCTCACTTTCACTAAGTCTTCTAATATTAAGTATGAATGTTTTAGCAAGGGAGGAGAGAAACAGGCACTGTAGAGTAATGGGATACAAGAAGGGAGAAATGCTTAATTCCATTTATTTGCTAACAACTTTATTCTACTGGCCAAAATGAGCAGCACAAATAAGTCAACCTTAAAAATGAAGATGGTAAAAATTAAGAAGATGATAATGATAAAACTGGCCCAATGATAGATTACTAAAACATAAAGTATATACTAGGGATACCGTAAAACAGATGTGCAAAATACCTGGATTAAAGATCTGGAAAACATTGGAAAAAGACTATAGAAATTAATTATTGGGAACTAAATGGAGAAATAGAGACAGTTATAAAAAAGGGAATGGAAATGCTTCAGGGTTTTGGCAAGAATGGCTAATATCATGCAAATTGTAATAAGTTCAAGTGTAGCATACATGCTAAGATGAATGTCCATTACATGGAAGGAGGAAGAGACCAGTGAAATGCAAAGGAAATGCAACAGATTCACAATTAAAAGAAAGGGATAAGGCTTGGAAAGCCTGGAGCCAACAGAAATCATTTACAACTAGGCAAGCGTACCTCAAACATAGAAACAAAGCTAAGAAACAGGTTAAGACTGACAAGCAGAATCATTACACTTCCCTACAAAGGATGCATAGTAGCTACTCTCAAAAATCCTGGGCTGCTGTGAGCAACATCCTCAAACCAGGTAAAAGAGCAACTCCCCCACCTAATATAGATGGTTCAAACACACACATAGCCTCCAGCTTCAATGACTACTTTACTTCTTCTATACTCAAACTACTAAACAATACAAATCCTAATAACCTCCCCCAACCTCCTAAACACCAGACTAGCCCTACCCCCTTCTCACCTAAACCAGTACCAACATATACCACCCAAAAACTCTTAGCAAAACGTAAACCAACCACCCTTGCTGCCAACAATCTTCATGCCGTGTACCTCCAGCTAGCATCTTGAGCCATAGCCTACCCCATCACACTACTAATAAATAGATATATCACTGAACAAACCATCCCAACCTTGTGGAAGGAAAGCCTCTTTTATTATCTCCCCTCCACAAAGGCGGATCATCCACCGATCTCTCTGACTGCCGACTCATCGCTATCCTCTCACCACTATCATTCATCAAAAACTCCTCACCCACCTCCTCTCTAACAACCTTCTAACCAACTCACAACATGGCTTCCACCCATCCCATGGCACCACCACAGCCCTAATCAACTTCACCAATATCATAAACACATACAGGAACCAAGGTAATCTTGTATCTGCCACCTTTCTAGACTTATCCATAGCTTTTGATACAGTTTCCCACAATAAACTCCTAACCTGCCTCTCAGATCTCAACCTTGACAGCCCCAGCCTTACACTGATTTAAAAGCCATCTAGACAACCATCTTCAATCAGTCAAATGGCTTGACTCCCTATCCCCCACTCCCAGTCACAGTTGGTATACCCCAAGGCTCTATCCTCGGCCCCCTCCTGTTCAACCTCTTTACAAATCAACTCCACTCTGCTACTACAACTGACAAACTAGTCCAATATGCTGACAATACTACACTGATCTGCTTCGCACCCTTGGGCACCGGAACCAAAGAGCGAGAGGGGAGGGTAGCCCCCCCCACTTTTGCAGATCATCCATACCTCCCAACTGTCCCATATTACATCTTTATTTTTGAAAAGTTTTCATTTTCCGCGCTTTAGCTGATGTCATCGCATGCACGATGATGTCAGCTCGTCCAGTCTGTTGGAGTTAAACTCGTGGCTCGTATTTCAGGGTTTCCGGCTGGAACAGACGGTTATATTTAGCTGTGAAGGGTTTCCGGCTGGTTTTTGCATGTGGGAATGGACAGTTATATTTAGCTGTGAAGGATTTATTTTCAGAAGCTGCCTCCTGCCTGGGTGAAAGCTGCTGCTACTTGGAGGGTGGAGTCTGGACTGTTATTTTCAGAGTGAGTAAGCAGACGTGTGTGTGTGTGTGTGTGTGTGTGTGTGTGTGTGTGTGTGTGTGTGTGTGTGTGTGTGTGTGTGTGTGTGTGTGTGTGTGTGTGTGTGTGTGTGTGTGTGTGTGTGTCTATGTATGGGTTAGGAATTATATTTATGTATCTGTTGGAAAAGTAGAGAATTTCCCAAATGGGGATATAAGAAAGGGTACATGAACTCGATTAAATGCTTTGGATACTCCTTCTTTCTTGTATTTCTTGTGATTATAGCAGACTGATAATGTTTCCTGGGGCACGTTGTCATCTTGTGCCCATATTCTTTTATCAGTGCTCTTTCCATAAATCCTGGCTGGTGTTTTGAAGTTACATGCAGTATATGTTGTTATAATCTGTTGGCTAGTATTGCAATTAGTAACATGATATCTCAGTTAATTCTAGATGTTAATCCATAGTTGTAAATTAATCTGGAGTTTCTTCCTGGCTTTAAAACAAATATTGTTGACCTGTTCAACTATAGGCTACTGATACTGTATGTGGGAATATAGTGAAGAGCATTGCTAAGATTTTGTCCTGTTTTATCTTTGGGTGTTTTATAAAATATTGTTTTGCATTCATCTGGACCTAGAGTTTTTCCTAAGTTCAACAGGTGAATCACTTCTTGGAATTCTTAAAGAGGGATGTCATGGTATCCTTTCTATTTGGCGTCTGCGGGTGGTATCTCACCTTTAAAACTGTTTAGATAGCATACAGTAGTCATTTTTCATTATTTCAGACATCTTTTATTCCTCTTTACACTTTTCTAAGAGAGAATTAAGGTTAGCATAGTTAACTGCTTCTTCCTCTGTCCCAAATGTAAGTTTTTAGGTATATCTACTTTCAGAATAGTGGCAAGTAATCTTGATTTTATCTGCCACTATTCTGTAGAAAAAGTTATATGTGAAATGGTAGATCTTGTGCTAATTTCATTTGACCCATTTTATTTCTATCATCATTTTTCTGTAGTTTTTCAAGGATTTTCACCTTGATTTCTAACTTCTTAATTGCATTATTTTGCATCTTGTTACGATAAGAAGCTATATTAATTACTCTTCATATTTTTACTGCTTCTAGGCTGCCCATCTTATATCTAGTTTAATGGTTTGCTCCATTGGGATAATGTGAACCCAATCTAGGCATTCATTAATCTATTTTTTTAACTTGTTCATCATCCCTTAGGGTTTCATTTGTTTGTCATCCAACATGCTTGGGAATCTTACTTTTTCTTATTTCTTTTCAGTTTTATGATTAGCTCTATAATTGCATGGTCAGATATAGTTATATGGTATACCAGAATCTCTCAGTTTCATAGGTTAGTTTGTTAGTGATAAGAAAATAGTCTGTTCTGGACATTTTATCAGATGCCAAGAAATAAGACTATTTCCTGTCTGTGGAATGCAGTTTTCTATGTGGTTCTAACAGATCATGTGATCTAAAGTAGTCCCTCATGGTTTCTGTGTTAACTTCACCCTGTTTGAGTCTAGCATTCAATCTACATACAATTGGGTCAAAGGTTGTATTCTATTCTCCAGCTAGTATGTCCATATATTCTATGCTTGTCTAAAATCTGACCTATTGTTTGTAATTGGCTAAGCTTAAAATGTTCTCCAAGTGAACCTATGTTGTGGTAGCAAACAGTTATAAAAAAATTACCCTTTTTAGTTCACTAAGTGCCCCGTCACCCTCCACCCCCTCCCCCAGTCTTTAACAGCTTCCGGCACCTATATTCACACCCAGCATACAACTTCTCCAACAAAAAAAACAACAATCCTCTACTGAAATAGAATATTGGTTAAACAATTCCCAGTTATTATTAAACCCAAAGAAAACACAACTTATGCTGTTCCACCCTACAAAAACCCAAGACACTACCTTCTCCATATGGTCAGTTAACAAGACTCTTACCATCCCAATCCCAAAAGCTAAGCTATCAGGATTCACCACTGACCAACAACTAAAGTGCAGCAAACATATATCTTTCACTGTCTCCAAAGTCCACAAAAAACTAAGGATCCTCTATTGATATAAACGATACCTAACTTCTGAAGCTAGACTCACCATAGCCAGAACCCAACTGTATCTGCTATACTATATGCATGTCCAGTATTGACAAATCTAAATAAAACTGAACTTAATAAACTATCCACCTGCTATAACAAAATTGCCAGATTCGTTGCCAATGCCAGATCATGCTCCCACCACTGTCAATCTCTAAATAAACGATACTGGTTAGAATTCCCAAATTTACTACGATACCACCAACTCAGTCTGGCACATCACATCCTATACTATCCTGAAAAAACTCCTGCCCTGTTCGCCCTCATAACCTTCTACAATTCTAATAGGCAGTTGCAATCTACCAACAAAGCTCTAATAGAAAATATCCAGTGTAAAAATAGCTCGGGTGAATCTGTCTTCATTAACAAAGTTGCAAAAATCTGGAATATCCTGCCTCCTGACCTCAGGCTACAAATATATGCAACCACCTTCAAAACCCAATTAAAAGCCTGCTATATACCAACCATTTATGTGCCTGCAAAGGACCTCCCTGAACTCCCATCCACCTGAAAGAGGTACTCCCCTTGCTTTACTCAAACACATGATACTGTATTACACCCTCTCTCTTTGTACATACTGTAATATAGTCTGCCTGCCTATACTATACTAAATTTTTTTATATGTCTATAAAGACATGATGTATCTCTGTATTATCAGCATGTTAACCTCTCTACAGGTGTAACTAGATTGACATTGTATATATTGCCCATATTATGTAATCTTTTTTATGAAGCTTTTTTTCCCAGGACTCCACTGAAAAAAGACTCTAGCTGTCCAGCTGGACCATCCTGGTAAACAAATGTTAAATAAATAAATAAATAATAAGCAGATGTAAATTTAGAGCTAAGGCAGATAAGGGAGGATGGAGAGCCAAAGATTTTAAAAGATATCCAAAAACATATGCATATTAACCAGCTGTTAAGCAGAACAGTTAGGATTTAAGGGCAAATTAAACAAGAGGAACTAGAGAAAGGATAGAAGAAAGCAAAAGGAAAGTTTGAAAAGAGGAGCTAAGACAAACGGGTAAAGAGGAAATGAGTCACATGGCTGTGAGAGGGGTGTTCAGTGAAAGTGTGCAGATCAAAATCTGATATGAGAAAGAAAATAGTGGGTTGCTGGAACACGGGATAAAGAGAAGTGGATTATGATAGACAGAATACAGACCAGAGTACTCCAGGTTACCTGTGGGAGGGAAACAGCAGTGACAGTAGAGGAAGGCTGGAGAAGAATGTGTGATTAAGTGGAATAAGGATATTGGAAAAGGATTAGCATAGAAAGTACACTGAAAACATATGCAATAGAATTTTGATAAGACAAGGAGGCTTTAAATTGTGAAAAGGGATATGGGTGCAAGGATGGTCAGAGTGGAGAAGGAATGGGCAAAGTAGTATGACATACATTTTGAGGTAGGAAAAGGAGGTAGGGGAGAGACTGAATCCCAGAAGAAACTGGGAGGAGAAAGAATGATAAAGAACTGAGATAACTGCTGATAAGGAATACGAGGAAAAATGGACAACAGTCAGGAAAATAAGGACAGATGTGAGATGTTATACCTAACCCCAATGACAATGAGACAAGGATAAGAAGGAAATGATAAGAGTTGAAAGGTCAGAGCTGAAAGGAAAGGTTTAATTCCTATGCTATGGGAGAACAAATGGATAAAAGAGATGTAGGAACAGAAAGTAAAGAGTTGGCAGAGAGTTTAAAAAAAAGTAGAAACTGTGTTTGTTTGGATTACATTTCTACCAACAGGAGGTCAGGAGATGGATACAGAAACAAATTCTAATAATGGACAGACGGATTGTATATAGAATATTAAGCAATTGGATGGCAGGTTAAAAATGGGATCTAAGGAATAGTATTGCTAGTATACTGAAGAGAAAAGAGGTGACAATCAAAACAGAAGGGGGAAATTACTTTGCTAGAGTGGCAGCAAGTAGGGGAGTGGTACAAAAAATTAAGACCATGGCACTCTTTGTTGCATAGGTTAGGGTAGTCAGTCAGGGAAAGAAAACACAAAGAAGGAAGGGAGGACTGGAGGGTTTAGGAATGGTGAACTGAAGTTGCAAGGGGAATTGGACCTAAAGAAACATATAAGGAGGGGCCGTATACCAGTAAAATTAATTGAATGAGAATAATGATTGCATATACGTTTCCTTGTGTCAACATGGGGAAATTAAGTAGAAACTTCAAACAATTCAGTGGAACACAAATGTGTGTATACAAAAATCTCACCAGAAATGTAAATATCTCGCTCCTTCTTATTATGTTGTCTCACTTCCTGATCTCAGTTTCTCACAGAAAGGGGTGCCACTGCTCAGCCATAATCTACAGTCATATGGCAAGACCATTTTTTTTTCTTGCAAGCATAATAATAAAAAGGAAAACAATGTGTGTACTTTTAACAATACTCTCAGCAATGATCTAGCCTATTTTTTAATGATATTATAATGACTGAGGATTTGCTGGGGTCAGTATCTAGCAGTAAATGCTGCTCTTGACAAAATAAGAGATCTGCTCATTGTAGAAATTCCAGCAAGTGAATAATTACCCCATGTTTTTTTTAGATGCAAGTATGGAGTCAGGCTGTCATAAAAGTAAAAGGACATTACTTAATCACTTTTAAAAATTCATTGATAATGTTCATCAAACTGTAGTGCATATGCCTGAGAGCAGCAAGTAAAAAGTGGTAACGGTGTACATAATTTCTTTCACTTTGTTCACAGTCAAGCATCACAAATCCATGGAGTCAAAAAGTGGCAATCCTGTAGTAAGTGAAGGCTGGTTGTGCTCAAGGCAATGGACATTATATTTACTTGATTATTGTTGGATGATAATTATTGTGGCTCCTTGAAAAAGGAACCAGGAACACATTGTCAGTGAGTTTAATAGCAGAAACTACATAAGTTGCAAAGTTTTAGGCCGAAGCTCTTTTTCAATGCATAAAAACACAAATTACAAAATCTTAATAAATACAATCAATCACCTTATCAAAACACATAAAAAATGTCACATGATATAAAGAAATCATGATATAAGATTTGAACACTTTAAAATACATTAATAAATCTAAAACATATAGAAAATGCAATCCATAGTTGTTGAAATCTCATTCTAAAACATGTATTAAAACAATGTCATAAATTGTAAATATCATTGAAGTTGTGTTCCTGGTTCCTTTTTTTGGTTATTTTGTATTGTCTTGTGGAACACTTCAGCTTCCTGATGTGTTTTTTTGTTGTATTTGCTTATGTTATCTTCGCCTAGCACACATCATTGATACCAGACACATGGAACCACAGCCTGGGTTTGCCTTGTGTGGAAGTTACAAATGCTGTACCAAAACCAAAGCAAATCCAGCGTTTGGTGAAACAACAAACTGAAATAAGTATACTGAACACTGATCCCCTGTGTCTTGACACGCCAACCTCAAAATATGGTCACAAAAAACTGGAAGTTCAGCCGATATATATAAAATCAAGTGTTTATTATCCAAAAGTTAAGCGCTTTCACTCGCTACAATGCGAGCTTCATCAGAACTCCATAAGAGTGTTGTGGTAACCTTTAAATAACCTCATTGGCGCCAAAATGCGCTGTATTAAAGCAACATACACATGAAAAGCAAACAACAGTGTGAATTCCTTAAAATACTGAGTGCCAATAAAAGGCATAGAAATAATGACTCAGTCATAAAAATACAGTCATAAAAATCATTCACACTAATATGGAAATAATAATTAGTGTACTAACGAGTGTCTGAAAAACATGTAACCCTTGAAACATAATAGATTTTCACAAGTCAAATAATATAAAGATAAAAGGTAGAACACCCTGTTCTGGCGTCCATAGTAGGCATCCCTAAAGTACTCAAGCATATTGACAACCCCCCTTTCAGACCTATCATATCAGGCAGCAGATCCAAAACCTTCCCAATGGGGACAGCTGTTGACAAGTTTCTCAAACACATCTATGACATAATACCACACTTAGCAAAGGATTCATGGGAATTTTTTAGAAACTATCCATCACATTTTTGGAATGCTGAGTTACTTTTCGTAACTGTGGATGTCATTGATCTATTCTTTTGTATCCCGAAAGCAGCAGGTTTGGAGGCTTTTGACAACAGTATTAGAAAATACTCTGGAATAGAATGGGACATCTTGATGACATCTACATTTTATTTTTAGATTATTTAAATTTGAGTAGTGAGTCTTTGAAATTAACATATTCAAAGGACAAATCATACGTGCTATTAGAATGACTTCTACACATTCAGAGATGTTAGAAGAAATGTCTTTTATTACCTCTCTTTTCAGAGACAGAGGTTATGACACTAATATGATGGCTCAAACAAGCAATATTATAATTAAGGAATGCAGTAAAAAATACACACCGTTATTAGGTCAGAATTACAACAATAGAGTGAGCAGCAGAGTAAAACAGACCAACACTAAATCTGGCATTGATTTTGGGAGAGCATGTGTTTTGGAATTTCGTCCACACATTGGCAAAATTAAGAAAATTATGGTCAACAATTGGATCATTATACAGGTGGACCAGGATATAGTTAAGATAGTGGGAACCCAGCCACTATTTCCTAACAAAATGGGGCGTAACATCAAGAGTTATTTAGAGAGAGCTGGTATTACTAAGACTGTTACCCACAGAAATACTACTAAGTGCGGAAGTTGTAAGTATTGTCATGTCATTTTAGAGGATGGGAGCATCACTTTAGAAAATGTAAATAAGACAAGCATTAGGTTTATACAAGGTAATTGCAATACTAGATGGGTTATATATTTAATAAATGTATGGCATGTCCAGGATTTTATATAGGAAAAACAGAAAGAAAATTTAACAAATGTATATATGCACATTTATACAGTATTAAGACTAAATATGTAAATAATGCCTTATATAGGCATGTCAAAAAATATGGTGACAGACATTATTTTAAATTTGCAATTTTAGGCAGTGTCCAAATCGACCCAAGAGGAGGCGATTACAAAGGAATACTGTCCTACAAAGAAATCTGGTGGCAACTATACACTGACGCTTCTAATACACCAGGACTTAATGACTACATTACTATTAAGTTGTTGTTGAATACAGGTTGATCACTAATTGTGTATACTTACTTTTATCTTTATATTATTTGACTTGTGAAAATCTATTATGTTTCAAGGGTTACATGTTTTTCAGACACTCGTTAGTACACTAATTATTATTTCCATATTAGTGCAAATGATTTTTATGACTGTATTTTTATGACTGAGTCATTATTTCTATGCCTTTTATTGGCACTCAATATTTTAAGGAATTCACACTGTTGTTTGCTTTTCATGTGTATGTTGCTTTAATACAGCGCATTTTGGTGCCAATGAGGTTATTTAAATGTTACCACAACACTCTTATGGGGTTCTGATGAAGCTCGCATTGTAGCGAGTGAAAGCGCTTAACTTTTGGATAATAAACACTTGATTTTATATATATATATATATATATATATATATATATATATATATATATATCGGCTGAACTTCCAGTTTTTTGTGACCATATTTTGAGGTTGGCATGTCAAGACACAGGGGATCAGCGTTCAGTATACTTATTTCAATGCTGTACCAGAGAGACTACAGAATTTTCCAAGGGTGAGTAACAATCCACTCCTCTCGTTATATAGCAATAGAGAGGTTACTGACATGAACATTGTTATGATTGTTAAAGAAAAAAAGAAAAGGAAGAGTTATTGGATAAATTACGAAGCTTGTCATTTAATGGTGAATATTTTAAAAAAACTACAATGGCAACACATCAATTTTGGTACATACTTGGAACTGGGTATAGTACTGAGTGGGTTACGGATCACTAAGATGTCCACTTATGATAATAAATACCCTGAATTGTTGCATATATGGCAAAAACTTAACTTTAAAACTGAAAATGAACTGGCTGTTGAAATTGAGACCCTGGAAGATGTGATAGTCAGTTCTCCTAAATTTACCTTGATATCTAATGATTATAATGAAGTGTTGAATAAATTAAATGTGTTTGAGGAGAAACTTGTAATTTAAAAAAAAATGGAAAATTATCCGTGATCTGAATGACTTTAAGAACCATCATGTCTTTTATTTTCTGAAACATCATAACCGGATGATGTCATCACCTGCTGTGGATGCAGCTGATACAGTGTTACCGCCTTCAAGTCTGTCCAATGCTAGATTGTTATTAATTTCAAGTTTGTCTACAGCTGCTGTGAGTGCCAGTCCAGATAATGTGCTTTTAACCACTAATACCTCTAATGTGGCTGAGTGTAATGAAGCTGCTTGTGATTTGGATAGCTTTGGTATAACACAAAGTGAGACCACAGAATTCAAGTAAAAACCAGCAAGAGAATAATATCAGCAACATCAGAGCTGGTATAAATGAAGGAGAGTCAACCTCCAGGTTTCTAGGGACAGCTCAGTTCCAACTACGGCTACCCATAAAACTTCAACAAGATCCAAGAGGAAGAAGCAAAATGACAGGAAACAATTGACAGCAGGAGACCCCTGGACTAACCACACCATCATCAGCAGGACTGAGCTTTACAAAGGTAGGACCAACAGCAAGGAACAGAGTAATGAAAAAGTAACTCTTAATAGTTTGAATATTGTAAACTTATCTAAACATGTTTTTTCATGGGATGAATTATCTTTATTAAGTAAAGGCTTAACTTTTGTACCTTTGAATGAAGGGAATATCAGTGAGTCATTAACTGAACTTAAATTCTTTGCTAGAAATGTTGATTTGAAGTTACTGTATAAAAACAACATGAAAAATTATCATTTGAGCCTTAAGAGATCTAATATATTCATACCAATTAACACTGCTACAATTAAAGACTTCCTCGATATGTGTTAACAGGATTTATATGCATGTGCTCTTGTAAAGACATTATAATAAAACAAGCTGATAAAGGAAGCAAAATTGTCATTATGGATGTTGAATGTTATATCGATTTGATGTATAAGTTGTTTAAAGACGTTAATGGGTTTAAGTGTGTCAATAGTACCTTAGTTAATAATATTATTTACAAGGTTAAAGAGTTTTTCTATCACCTATTAATGGAAGGTCAGATTACTCTGGAACATTACAGTTATCTCTGTATTGCTCATCCAGTTATTCCATTTATTTACAGTCTACCTAAAATTCCTAAAAATATCAACACACCACCTATGAAGCCCATTATGGCAGGTGATAGATGAATTATTGCAGCTATCTCCTAATTTTTAGAAGAACAGCTTAAACCTCTTTTGAAATATAGTTGTAGCTACATAAAAGACACTAATGATTTCCTAAGTAGTTTGAATGTGCGGTCACAGAGTAATCAGAAACAGGATATATTTCTAGCAACAATGAATATAAAATCCCGTTTTACAGTAAAACCAAATGATTTTGGAAGACAGTGTATTAGAGAATATTTATCTATCCATAGTAATTTTCATCAATTAAAATAGAATTACTATGTTCAATGATGGAAGTAGTGTTAAAAAATAATGTATTTGTGTTTAATAGTTTTTTCATCAGCAACTTCGAGTAGTTATGGGTACTCTAGTTGCAAACATATATGCAAGTTTGGTACATGCTAGATGGGAAGATAATTATGTTTTTAATGAAGAATGTATGCCTCTATTAAGGATTGAATATTTTGTGTACTTTACATGCTTTGTTGATGATGTCTTCCTCATCTGGACCAATAGTATAAATAAGCTACAAGAATTTGTTAAGATGGTAGAAACTTTCTGGTTTTTGAGTTAAATTATTTCAATAGCAAAATTAATTTTCTGGATATTACAGTTACAATCAAAGATAAAAAGTTTGATACAATGACATATAAAAAACATGTTCAGGCTGCACGATATGTACACAATATAAGTATGCATCCAAGGCCCACATTTGGAAGTGTAGTGAATAGTTTCTAAGAGCAAGTATACTAAATACGCAAGAAGATTTTCAACAAAAGTTGGGTAATATGATTTTTTATTTTGAGAAAAGAGCTTGCAATAACAGTTCACTTAATCAGGCTAAGCAAACAGTTTTGAATGAGCATGAAGGGATAGGTAAGCCATTTTTAAATGATGATTCTATTATGTCTTCTAGTATCAGGACTAATAGTAAATCCCAGGTTAGACATATTAGATACACTATGAAATATAATAAACACACTAGATATATTCAACATATTATAAATAGGAACTGGGCTATACTATTATCTAACTGAGACATTAGCAGTATCTTAGGTGAGGTGCCTAAATCTGCATACAAAAGGGAAAAGAACCTAATGCAACTAATATGCTATAAGGATTTGAACTATGATAGTAAGATTAAGATTAGCTAAAAGAAAGGTACATGTCCTTTTTATAACTATACGTTTTGTAATGAGATTGATACAGACCTCTTATTCCAACACCCTATTTCTAAGAAAATGTTCAAATTTAAAGGTTATGCTACTTGCTCTACAGAAAATATTATGTATCTTGTGAATTGTGTAGCCTGTATTAATTTTTTATATAGTTTTTATATAGGTAAAACAAACCAGAAGTTGAAACAACGCATTTGTTCTCACCTGTCAGAAGTACGGAGAAGTATTGAAATGAATGCATTACATAAACATATACAGATGATGGGAGATAACCACAAATTTAAATTTCGGGTAATTTAGATTATTCATTTAGGGATACATGAGGGTAACATTAGGACATTAACTGAGATGGCAGAGTATAGGTGGCTAAATTACTTTAGAGCAGACATTAGTCCTGGTCTTAACTATCAGAATAGCATTAAACCTGTATTAAAAAATAGGCATGATTGTTTATAACCTGGGCTATGTGTACATGTATGTATGTGTGTATGTGTATAAATATATAAATATATATGTTTTAATGGATTCACTTTCAGTACTCGATATTTCAAAACATCAAACCTCTGAAAACCAAAGACCAGAGGACTGAAGTTTTGAAATCTCAAACCAAAAACAAAAAACCTCCAAAAGGTGAAAACTACAAATTTCATGTTTTTCAGGGGGGCAAGGCCCCCTGTGCCCCCCACACCACCTCCAACCTAAATATACCAACTCCTAAATCACACTACAGTGAAGAGAATGGTTTGCATTCCGCACTATATGGAGATCTCCATTGAAAACATTTGAGATTTCAAAACTTTGATCCTCTGGTCTTCGTTATTCAGAGGTTCGATGTTTTGAAATTTCGAGTATCCAAAGTGCACCCATTTTAATACATGTTTTAGAATGAGATTTGAGCAATTATGGATTGCATTTTCTATATGTTTTAATTTTATTAATGTATTTTAAAGTGTTCAAATCTTATATCATGTGATTATGTGCTGGAATATGTTACTTTATTGATCATTCTTTCAGTTGATCATAGTCAAACAGCGGGGTTTACACAGCTAGAAAGTGGCTATGCCTGATTGTGGCATGCTAGTCTCTGTACCAAAGTAACTAACCACCACAGCTTGTTCCATATGAAAAAAGTATGAAACAAAGTACAACAAAGGTAGGAAATAGCAAAAAAAGATGGTAAAATGGTAAAAGCTCAATTACAAATGTAAAGACAGAAGAAAAATATCTCAGTTCCAGGTCACAGTAGAGTCCTTGTGCCCTTCACCCCCACCCTGATGTCTATGTAGTCTATTTATAAGATCACTCCATCTTATAGATAAGTGTATGCAGACTTTATATTACTGAAAACAACAATTGGCTATTACAAATCACGCAGTTCAAGGTTTTGTAAATATAGTGTCCTAAATAATGTCAGGCATCACCACTGTTATTTGATCATACTTAGTTTTTTTTTCTTACTTTTCAGGGACAGTAGTAATATGATTGCTTTTATCTGTGAGTAATTTGTTTGACTTTACAGTCAGAAGAGCTGCACCTTATCAGAAAAACAATACGCTATTGAAACAGTCTGTGCACAGAAGTTTCTGAATCAAGTGTCAGAGGCATATTAGGAAAAAAAAATACATAGCCTTTTTTATTTTGTATTACAAATTCACAACATATGTAACAGAAGTAGCTTTAAATTCCGTTTATGGAAAATATGCACATTTTCATTTTTATGCTAGACTCAAATGCATTATATATAAATCATAATTTATAATTTGATTTTATAACATAGAAACTAAAATATTATATTTCCCCCATAAAACTGATGTTTTCCAGCATTTTAAAATGTTATATTAAAAAAATCCTTAAGAATAATTCTGAAATGGCACTGCTAAGTTCAATATGCAGCAGCCCCCATGCATGTGTTTACCTCACTCTTCAAGTTCCTAAGGATTTCTGCAGAGAAATTACCAAATAAAAGACTCTTATCCAGAGGAGGATTTAACAATAGTGTGATCATCTCTGCATTTAAAAGACATCTCAGTTACATTTCACTGCAGACTATCCATTTTTTTGTCTAAGACATTTTACTAGAAAATGCCATACTGTTTCAAAGATATAAACCTTCTTGAATGACCACAACTAATACACCATCATAACTATTAGGGTTTCCCAACCTATCATGCTGCATTATTCTTTGTTTCTGTTTGGGTAATTATTTGGCTTATTGTAATTAAAATATGGCTAAATTGACTATGTGTAGGCCTGACCACTTACACTCAGCTATTAATGGGTTAATATTCAGCTTAACATTTTACTTTTCTACACTCTTCTATGTGTTTAGGGAAGAGGTCAGAAGAAGCTTGGCAGTACGAGATGCTAAGCTGAGTCATCATAACTTGGCAATAGAAGTTATTGTGATGGCTTGGTTTGATATCTTGCCTTCACACCTTTGCTAGTTTGATAGAACATTCTGTTGTTTACATATTTTAGTGTTGTTTATATCTTTGCTAGTTTGATAGAATATTCTGTTGTTTACATATTTTAGAGTTGTTTATATTTTAGGGAGTATGATCACGGGAACTTGGCAGGCTTACTGAAGCATCTGTGGGTGACTGGCCACCACCCCTGTTTGCTGACATGTAGTTTGTACTTTTCCTGTGAGAAGGGAACATTCTAGCCATAGGATATGCTTGATTTTTGAGTAAACAAGCAACCTATATAAGATGGGGACTCACAGGGGTCTGGTTTGGAGTTCTCCATGGAATGGATGCATTGCCCAAGCCTGTTCCCGGTTGGAATCTCCAGCCAGATACCAGACTGTTTTGGGCTCCCCAGTCGACGAGGTGGCTGCAATGAAGTGCAACCAGTGATGTATTAACCTTTTTTTCCCCTATGCTTTGAAGAATTGTTGAACTGCATGGCTAGATTGCTGTTGTGAACTATTAATTCTATTTAGTTACTGTTTTATGCCACTAGATTTGTTAGCTGAAATACGCTATTAAAGTAGACTTTCTGTTTAAAAGTAGAAAGTTGAAATAAAGTTTGTTAATAGATAATTTCTGTAGTGTATAGTTAATTATTTCAGATCCTGCTCATTAGGCAAAACACTTATCCACAGGGCTGGGAATATAATACTTACTAACAATTTGTACAATAAGCAGGTCAGTAGGGTGGGGTCAAATTCATCACTAAGCAGCAAATAAATCATTAAAAGTAGAATGCCAATCTTGGGTTTGTTTAGTGCCAAAGCAACCTACTGTATTTGCTTAATAGTTCTCCTAAAAATTCTGGGTCGAACTATGGTCTGTTATGCAAAGGTACTAAATGTGATGCTTTATATGCATTGACTGTTGTTGTTGTTGTGTCTTTCGGCTTTTCCCGCTAATGATTGGCAGTTGATTTTTATGTGCTGAGTTGCCAGCCCTAACGGACAATCTTCAACGAAGGAACGCCCATTAATGCATGTCTCCACGCAGAAGACGCTCTAGCTGAGAGTCGAACTGGTCAGCGTCTTACTGTGAGTCGACAATGCTACCGCAGCACCACCACCGCGGGTTTTACATGCATTGACTGTAAAACTCTGAAATGTTGCAATATGCCCAGTTTCCTTTATGAGAAGGTACCTGAATTCATTTCAGGGTGGAGAGTCAAGACAAGTTCAGAATATATCTGCATTGTTTTATCTTTAATAATCAGAAGAAACAGCATATGTTTCCTATGAAAAATATAATTGTGCCACTCGAAACATGTTATGACCATTTTTTTTTTTACGGAGGAGAAAGAAGTAGAGTCAAATTTAGCACTGAGTTGTATTTACATCCCTAAACGGTGAGTGGCAGTATTAAGAGTAAATTGTTCTGTTATAATTTTCTCAAAAGGTGTATTACAGAATTTCAAATACTGATATATATATCCTTTATACTTAGATAAGGCATGTAGAGTTTTAGGGGCTTTGATAATGATAGTGCTGCTGTCATGTTCTACTCGAGTTCCATGGGCGGGTGTATGTCTTCTTTTTGAAAATGTAGCAAATGCTCAAATGTATCTATATACTGATTTGCCATTAAGCCAAAAAATTACATGTATTTCTAAATATATGTGCCATTACAGATTGTACACCTCTCTGCTGCTAACTCACCCTGACTGAATTCTACTAAAATGTAATTCTGTGGTGCAAGTCAGCTAATAGGCAGATCTTAGCTACCCCTCTCAGAGTGTAGCCTGAGTACTAGGAGGCAAGCTATTCAAACACAATACCAGACACCACACGGCAGTCCCTGAATGAATGCAGCAGGCAGATCAAGGAACAGGATGAAATAAAATCTTTGATTAATCATATGCTACTCAATGTTCAGTATTCATTCAGGTGATGACAGTCTCGATACTCTAGTATGCTTCAGCCTCAGACTAAAATTGAGCCTGGAGTTCAAGGGCATCAAGGACAGTAACAGGCTATATATATATATATATATATATATATATATATATATATATATATATATATATTTATATATACACATACTGATTTTCACTATCATCTGTGAAAAGGTATTAGATATGGGATTGCAACCATTCAGAGAGCATTGAAGGAAGGTAGAATTCTTGAGAATTGGAGTAATCAAATCCTCTTTGATAACAGATGAATATAGCCTCATGTTCAGAGAGAAAGTGGAAACACTCAGAGAGATGTGAAAAGTCTTGAACACTGAAAAGGAAACTTTTCTCAAAAAGGGAAGAAAAATATTTATTTTCAAGTCTGCTTAAATATTTTAAGTTGCAGTTATAGTGACCTGTGTGGTGATACATTTTTCTACCTTTCTGCTTTTTCCATGTCTAGCCAAAAAAGTTATCTGATTTTTTTTTTTCTGGGACCTTAGTCTTATAGCTACAGTTGCATTTATAGAAAGACTAGACAACTGAAAATCTTAGCATTATTTCTACCGTTAACTCCATAAGTAGAATTACTTGCAAAATCTGGCTATTTGTATTTTGAACCCTATCTGGGGCTTATTCCTGTAGTTTCATTTACAGTTGTGAAAGTATTGTAAATTACTGACAGATTTGGACCACACCTAGTCATTTATTACTGCATTTTTTCCATAAACAGTGCTACTGGTAAATGTCAGTATAGTCTAGTGCGTTAGACTGTGGTAGAAATGTAGTAGTTGTAGTATTGTATCATCTGCTCTAGGGTTGGTGCTTCAGTGCTTTTACAGGTGTTTATATTCCAGATTTGCTGCCAGAGTCTTATATTCTTTTATGTTTTACCTGCTTCATATTATGTTCCATTGCTTTCTGCTTTCTAATTCTTTGTGTCTGCTCCATCCCTTCTGAGACATTAAGCTACATTTTCTGAAGTTCTGTGTAACCTGGGGTCATTGACGTGTATCTCAAAGTCACAGGAGTGGAGTTTCAATATTAGCTTTATTTCTTTAGACCCCTCTCTAGCTAGCCTACTTCTTGTAGACTGATTTTTTCCCAACTGTCCCATCCTTTTTGTGCTGTGGTTTTAAAAGGCTGTGTCGCTAGCATCCACCCCTTATGGTAATCTGACTTCCAAAGTCCCTTCTTCCCCTCTTTCATTGTTATTGTCTGTCTATTTAAGTGCTTTCCCCACCCATATTTTTTACAGAACCATAATAATGACTATTCAGCCAGCAAACCAGTATTGCTGTTAATGAAACCTCTTTTACTACAAATTGTCTCCATCTAATTTACCAGAAATTCAATCTGCTTTGCACCCTCGCCCCACTCTGAGAGGGTCCAAAATTAATGCTGCTCCAGGCATGCAGATAAGAGATTTATTTTATTATTTTGTATTTCAGGAAACTGTTTTAGAGTGGTACTGCTTCATTTTTGTTTATTTGTTGATTTTTCACTTTAAATCATTTTAATGGTCCTTAATACTTGAAATTGCGTTGTCCAGGTATTTTGTGGTAGCATTATACTCACAATAATTTTTTAAATGTTTTTTACATTAAGAGGACTGGGATAGCCCATCTAGTAGCAATAGGTGGTGGTCTGATTTATCTGAGAGAAACACATAAGAAAGCTGTTAAGTGTAATCTTTTTATTCACCCGAGAACTTTTAAGTGTCTGTGTAAATCTGGAGCATTTTCATATCACTGCCCATAGTACAGAGGTGGTTAGTAGTGTCTTGTATAGATACAGACACTTAGAAACAAAGTTTTCCCTATAAAACTACCTCTGAAACTGCACTATTAATTTGATGAGAATAGAACAACTACTTTGCATGTTGAGTAGCATAGAACTGCTTCTTTGCTCGTTAAGGAGGAAACAAGTACGGTTTGCAAGAGAAGTATATACACAATGTCTCTGGTGGCAAAACTCTCACATCCAAACACTCATAATAACAATCTGGTTGTCAGAAATTAGCATGCTACACCAGACATAGTGCACACCCTACACATAGACCTACTTATGCTTTGGCACTTAAATGCAATCTTCCCAAACACCAAAGACCTCCCAGACATCCTCCCTGCTAAAATTATCTTTAACAATCCTGGAAGCAGTCAGCAAAAGTGACACTTAACAGTACCCAGAGAGTCACACCCAGTGGAGCCTCACTACCAAGCCCATAAGGCAAACCAGTACATTACCCCAGACTCTAGTCATAGGGGGGGGGTTCATTGTATCACATACTGATGCCCAGCTAACCAGCTGAACAAGAAGATAATGGCCAGTTACTTATCAGGGGCCACGATCCGTCAAGTTACGAATGCACTGAAGACACTGCACCACAGGTACCAGTATGATTCAGTCATAGTCCATGTAGGCATACATTACCTGAGACATAACTACCTATGCTATATGAAGAAATACATTATGAAGCTCTCAGACTGTGTCACAGGCTGGTATGTGCCTAACACTGAGCAGTATTTTATTTTCATTAAGGGTGATGCCACAATAAACAGATTATGATTGACTTTAATAATTGGCTTAGATTTTGGAGTCATCCTATGGGGATAAAATATTTGTCATGGGGATACATGGTTTACAATCCACGTTAACTTTGCCAGACATGGTTCTGTCTAAGCATTCAGGTATTACCTAAAACAATGTCCTTCCCATAGAGCCTTTTTAGGCAATGCTAAATTGACAAACCTTCCAACATAGCAAAATCTAGCCAAGGAAATCTAATAGTGTTACTTCTCAATGCCAGGAGTCTAAACAAGAAGCTCCACTCCCTCCAAGCTCTCCTTATCCTGGAGAATGCAGACATCTATAAGGTTACTGAGACATGGTTTAAAGCTGCAGAGAGTATCCCAGCAATGCATGGCTTCAGTGCCTTCCACAAATTCAGATGGGAAACTGCACAGACAGGAACTAAAGGTGGAGGTGTCTCAATCTGCATTATTAACATGCATATCTCTAGGTTGGTTAAACAGGATTACACACTCAAGTTTCTTGACTTCCATATTATCATAGGCAAAGCCCATGTCATATCCTAGCAAGCTATAGGTCACCCCCTGTGTCCTATGAAACCCATAGCTCATACTTAGACCTACTAGAGACACTCACCATGGGGGACTATAATTATCCTTCTATAAACTGGGAATCCTACGTAACCCTAAATTTGCAGACACAAAGATTCATAGACTTTGTAAACACAGTCAGGAACAGTTAATGCATACGACTAGCAGAAATACAAACATATTGGACCTGATACTCATAAATACAGGTGAATGCTGCCCTCCCCCCATCATGACCTCTCTGGTAAGGTCAGACCACAAAGCAGTCTCCTTCAAAATAAGAATCAATTCTGTAATCCCAGCAAGCCTGGTAACAGTTAGAAACTACTCCAAAGCAAACTACCTTTTATGAAGTGATAACCTTTCAAGATTTCAAGCCCCTCCAAACCCAGATAATACAGCAGCTTATGCATAATTATTCACAGAAGCTCTATACAACCATGTCAATGGCTGCATAGAGATGGCTTTGCCT
This sequence comes from Protopterus annectens, assembly GCF_019279795.1. NCBI lineage: Eukaryota > Metazoa > Chordata > Ceratodontiformes > Protopteridae > Protopterus > Protopterus annectens. The sequence continues at coordinate 721,032,480 of NC_056731.1, forward strand.
ACAAGAAGAAAGCCCAAAACTAATTCAAAAACAAACCACCCTGGTGCAATACAAAATTAAACAGGTTGTACAACAAAAGAAAATAAGTCATAGCTCAAATTAGGAAGTGCAAAACTCTGTCATCAAATTAAATAGACAACTAAGTGGGCTAATTATGTCAAACAAAGCAAATTTTGAGGTAAAGATAGCATCCTAGGCAAAGGACAACCACAAGATTGTCTTTGTCTATGTCGAAAATCTCAAAGGCAGCAAGCAATAGTGTTCTAACTGTTGGTAAATGGATCCACAATCACAGAACTGGGAGATAAAGCAAATCTTTTAGATGACAAATTCATCTCTAACTTTACTCCCCTCAACCCAGCCACTCCCCAGGATATACTGTCTAACATAATTCCTCCAACTATCTTTAGGGAGTAGGTCTTAGATGTATTCTCTAAGGCTAAGAATACCACTTTGATGGGCCTCCAAAATAGCCTGAAATATGACCTATCACTACCACTGGTGTCATTATTCAAACATAGCCTTTGGGTCACAGAAATGGAAGAAGACAACAGTCATCCCTCTGCACAAGGGTAGACCATCACTGGATCCCAAGAACTACAGACCCATTGGTCTGACTAGTGCCATATGCAAAGCCATGTAAATAGTTATCATGAAAATGATTAACAATGACATAGGAAACCTTCAGACACTGGTCCCAGGCAGGTCATACCTAATAAACTTGGTAGACATCATTGAGAAAGTCACCAAGGCAATGGATGAGGGAAAAGCAGTGCATACTGCCTACCTTGACCTAGCTAAAGGATATGATACAATATCCCACTTGGACATTTTAAACAAACTCCAATATCCCACTTGGACATTTTAAACAAACTCCCAGAATTAGGCATATACCCCTGTGTTACCCACTGGATAGTCAGCTAGCTCACAGATAGGATCCAGGAAGTTAGGACTGGAGAAACCACCTTTACAAAGAGGCCGGTCACCAGTGGAATCACCCAGAGCTCTGATGTCCTTATTTATTTGTCTAACAGTGTGCATTTTGCCACCCATCTCATAATCATCATCTTCATCAGCTCTAGCTTCCTCAACTGCTCAACCTTTACTGCCCAGGTTTCTGTACCATGCAGTAGTACTGGCCACACCACTGTTTTGTACATCATACTTTTCAGCTTCTTCAGCATTCTTTCATACACTACCCATGATAATCTGTGCCAGTAGGGTACAGCCCCTCTGATTCTAACTTTGACCTTCTCATTCAGTCTTCCCGTAACCTCAACTACCCTTTCTAGGACTTGAAGCTATTAACCTGCTCCACTATTTTCCCCATCTGTCCCAGATCTCTGCTTCTTCTGATTTCCTTCACTTGCAGGCATTACAGCTTTCTTATCTGTACTTGGCATTATCCTCTGTTCCTTCAGTTTAACATTCCATTCCCCTATCTTTTGCTGAAGTTTTTTTTCATAGTTTGTCTGTAATGGTACATCATCTGCATATAGCACGTTTGATGACCTGCCCTCTTCTACCTGATTGCTAATGTAGTCCATCTCCATTATGCGCAGCAGTGGCTTCAGAAATGAACCCTGATGTACACCCATTCCCACTGAAAACCTCTTTGTCAGTCTAAACACTGTACATACTTGTATCATTGGATCACTGGATCCTTGCATATAGCCCACACTAATTCTACCAATGTTTCTGGTGCTTTGAACCATTGCAGGGTTGCCCAGATCAGCTTTCTTGAGACCTTGTCATTTGTTTTATTCAAGTCTAGCAATGCCCAGTTGTACTCTTTCCTCATCTCTATCTTCTTCATAACTATATGTCTTGCTGTAAATATTGTTGATTGTGCTACACCTTGATCTGAATCTGAACTGCTCATCTTCCACCTTGCTTTCTACTACTCTGTGTATTCATTCATCAGTCAGCCTCTGCAATGTGACAGGAGTTTGACACCACTGTACTGTCCACAGCTGTGAATGCTCCCCTTGTTCCTGTACACTGACATTAGTATGCATATTCTCCAGGTATCTGAGATATGCCTTTCTCTCCATACTGCTATGAGTATCCTCAGGAGCCAGTTCTCCTGAAACTCACCCAACATCTTGATCATATCTGACATGATCTCTTCTCAGCCTGCTGCTTTCCCTGTCTTCATTTTCCTTAGTGCTGTTCTTACTTCTTCTAGGGTGGGATCCTCATCTTCTTCTTTAACCATAGGCTGTGTCTGGGCTAGTACAGCTTCAGAGAGGTCTCCTTCATTTGCTGGAAGTACTACTTGTAAACAGGTGACTAGTTTCTTGCTGATATCCCACTTGATGAGTGTCTGATGATGATGTTCTTTATCTTTCTGTCTGCTTTGCAACCTGATAGCAATTCTATGTTCCATGTACCAGGTCGCTTTCCAGAAGCTGATAGAGTGCTTCTGATGCCTTGTTCTTTGGTACTGCAAGTGCTGTCTTAGCCTGTTTGCTGGCCAACATGTATTCCTTTTTAGCTTTTCAGTCTTCTCTCCCACTTTTCCTGTGTTCCTTCTTTCTTTTGATGACTTTCTTGACTTCTACATTCTACCACCAGCTTCTATTATGTACCTTACTTCTATAGCTGGCTCTGCTGCATATCTGTTTTATAGTCCTCATATAAGCTGTATTGAGGTGCTGCCATATTTCTACAACTCCACCTACTTCCTCTTCTTTCTGAGTTGGTACAGCCCTGAGTACTTCTATGAAGTCTTGTACTTTCTCTCCAGTTATCTTCAGGTCTTCAGCCTAGTCTTCATTGACCTTACAGCCTTCCTTGACCACTGCTTGCAGGTCAACTAGTGCTTTATGCTGTGAACCAACTGTTTCACTTGGGATGACTTTGCAGTTGCTAATTATATACAAGTGGCCTTTATTTTCTAAGAGGAAGTCTACCTGAGTTGCATGTTGGCCTCCTTTGTATGTGCCCATCAAGTCATTTTCATTTTATAGACAGAAGTCTAAAATGGCCTTTCCTTCTGTATTCCTGTTGCCCCACCCATGTAGACCCAGGCAGTTCTCATATCCTGTTCTGTATGTGCCGATATGTGCATTCAGGTCCCCCATTATCAACACTATTGTGTGCTGTCCTGCTTTATTTAGTAGGTCCTGCAACTGCTTCCTGAATGCACTCCTTTCCTCACTGTCACAGCTGTGTTGTGGAGCAGAGGCTGTGAATATTGCTCTATTATTCTTACACTGGAGTCTGACTGCCATGAGTCTGTCGCTAATTCTGATGCCAGTCATCGCTATTTTTTAAAGCCACTCCCTCACCACTAAACCCACACAAATTCTAGACTGTTCTCCACTGAGCAGTAGAGTCTGGATCCTAAGTCAAGTGGCTTTGCTCCACTACCCTTTCATTTTTTCACCAAGATACAGAGGATGTCCATCTTCTTCCTTACCATCAAGTTATTGACTTTCTTTCAGTAAAATTATATTGAGTTTAGCAATCCTTAGTTTATGTTTTACAGGCTAACTTGTTTTACATCCAGCTGTCTCTCAATAGAGCTAGCCCAGGTACCACAAGCTTGGCAACTAGACACTGGCCTCCAGTTGCTGATTGACTCAGGGCTGCTGGGCTTTATGGCAGGCACACACTGGCCAATAGGTACACATATATTACCACCGTTAGCATGGGGCCCTGACATAGGTCAGAGGAGGCAGCATCCTCAACCCATTTATTACAAATACCCATGCTCATTTTTGGTGGCATTAGTCAACACAACCAAATCACCTAGAGATAGTTTTTATACCATTGAGTGGTTAGCCCTGACATGTCATACAGTCCATTTGTGAGTGAGTTTGAGTTGGAAGCACTCAGCATGTTTTTAGAGGTGGGAGTAATCCCTCAGAGACACATGGGAACATACAAACAACATCCACGCATTGGCCAGAGGTTTTATTTTATTTATGTATTTATTTATTTGACTTTAGTTTAATGGGATAGTCCATCTGGGTTACATAACCCATTTTCAGAGGAGGTTTGGGGAGAAAAGCACCACATTTGCACATTATATACAATTTATACAATAGCTTAAACATATTATGCAGTAGGCTACTTATAGGAGAAATACATAGCTGAGTATTTCCAGGCTGCCCCACATGCAGTTGTTTATATAATACTCTAGTAGACACATTTAAGATTGCCTTCATTAACAAGTTTCAAACATCTTCTTTAGGATAATTGTATTAGGTTAGGTTCAAACCTTGTACCTTGTACTTTGAATACAAATACCCTTAGAACTGGCATAATCATGCCATATTTGCATATCAAACCACCAAGAAAAGAAGGTATTTCCTTTTTGGGATTTGAATTTTGTTTTAGAAAAAGTAACTTTGTCACATTTTGAACCTGTAGCCAACTCTTCTCTAAAGTTTTTATCCTGGAAAACTGCCCTTCTGGTAGCCTTAAACTCTGCTTATTGGTGTCTAAATTACAAGCCCTTATGTCTAGTCATCCTTTTTTTGGCCATTATCAAGGATACAATGTGTTTCAAACCAGACCTTTTATGCCTAAAGTTGCATCTAAATTTACTCAATCTATAACAAATTCTTGTTGTTTATCTTGATTCTTAAAAACAGTGGTGAAATGATTCTTCATCACCTGGATGTTCACAGACAACTTAGATTTTATCTAGACAAAGCTAAGATTTCAGAAAATTAAATCAGTTTTATGGCATATGAATGCAAGAAAAAGAAACAGTCAAAATATAAACAAACTTTTTTAAGATGGTGTTTCTCTTCCATTCAGTCTGTGCTATTACAGCCATGGCAAAAGACTTCTTCAGAAAGTCAGTGCTTATTTAACAAGAGCTCTTGCCATGTCTGGTGCTTTTTGTACAGTGGTAGACTCTACTCCTACATTAGAAGCAGCAACTAGGTCTTCATTTCATACCTTTACCAAATGTAAATTAGATTAATTTTCTATTGCCAGAGCAAGCTTACCCAGGGCTATTCTTCATGGGAAACCTGGACTCTGGTCCTTCTGCTTCACCATCTTCTTGAACTTTGACAGTAGTACCATATTGTAATAGCTACTGCAATTGTGATGTAATGAAGAACATAGTTGTGTAGTTTGCTTGCCATAATGGTACATGTTCAAATCGACCTCTGTTGCAGCACTAGCACCTGCCTTCCACCTCTCTTGTTAATTACTTTCCTTGGTTGGGGTGGGGTATCCTTCTCCCTTTTGCTCTTTTGATATACCTTTATTTAGAGCTTTAGGCATCATACTTCCCATTTTAGGAAAGAAAGCTCTGAGTTTTGGCACATCCAGACATCTCTCTTGAAATATCAAAACACATGTGAAAAAGGAGCCTGTTGGCAGGATACATCCTATATTGCAATGGCTACTGCAACAGGGATCTATTCGAATATCTAGTGTTATGGCAAATAGACTGCAAAACTGTACTTTTTTTCAACTGTTCTTTTTTCTGTATCTATCAACCAATTTCCAGAAAACTTAATGCAGATTCCTTTCATCCTATGTGTAAATGTCATGTGGATCTGCAGAATCAACTGACACAAAATGTTATTATTATTATGATTAATTATAATAATAATAATAAACTCCTAGAAGAAGGCATCTGTTGTTTAGCCTTTGAGCTGACTAACACAAAACTGATCCTAAACACTAACATAGACAAAATAAGTCCCTCCAAAACGAAATACATTATTGTTTGCCCGGCTTTATATCTGATAAGATGTCCATTTTTGCTTATTGACACTCATATCATGTGTTTTATATACTCTCATGAATATTCAGATTTTTTTCCATGTTTCTTTTACTTATTTTGTTTTACTTTTTATATTGTCCAGCATTTTAGCTAAGAGTTTCAAGATGCAGCCATTAGAAACCGATAGACTATTAAACAATGATCGCTTTGAGAAAATCATTTTTTAAGAAACTACTGGCATGTGTCAGAATTGTTAAGGGAAGTCTCTTTAGAAGACAATATGTATTTATTAATGATGGACATTAAAGATTTGTACATTGCTATCCCTCAACAACCAATAATTAAAATGGTCAGGGAACATCTGTGTAGAATTAACTCATTGATTCCTACAAAAGTATAGTCATCAGAACAACAGACTTCATGTGTATCCTGTAACAGTATACTCATCTTTATAGAATACTTCCTATACTCCTGAAACAAGTATACCAGTCATTGTTTTCAAAGTCTAACTTCTGATGTCCTCTTTGAGCAAGGGAAAACCATACTTGTTTGTCTCAGGGGAGAGTGAAATTGATTTTCTAATGCAAAGCCACACTGAGAAGCACAATTTCAGTGATAGGAAGAGTCTGATCTTTGGGTCAGCCATTTTCTGAGGATATCCAAAAAAAGAAAACATAAAGTTAAGCATTTAATTCTCCTGTAGACTTCAAACATTTCCAGAACACAGTTGCTAAATGCTCCCTGAAAAAATATCTTGTATTTGGCAATTCCAGTGTTGCAGCAGTTAACGTTGTTGCCTCACAGCAAGAGGTTCTCTGGTTTGATTCTTGTCTGAGGTGCCTTCTGTGTGGAGTTTGCATGATCTCCCTGCATTTGTGTGGGTTTCCTCCGGGTACTCTGGTTTCCTCCCACATTCTAAAGACATATGTCTGGAGCATTTCTCCCCAGACCTCTGCTGAAAATAGGCTCTGTCCTAGTCTGACTTTCCTGGTCTAAAAATGTTAAAATAAAAATAAATAAATAAATTCCTCTGCTGAAGTTCTCAAAAACTTGAAGACAGGGTTAAACATATAGGGATAAACAGAGAAGACTGACTGGATTTTGCTAAAGGATTATTTCAGGCCTTTTGTCTTTACATCCTGAATCTTCGATGAATTCAAAAACAAAGAGATTTCCCTCTCTCTCAGATTCTGATTCTCAGTCTGAGGAAAATTAATTAAATTTAGACTATTTCTTAAGTACCTACTCCATAGGAGGAGGAACCTGATACTGGACAGTTTTTTCTTCAGATTACCTTCCTGAAGAGCTATCCTTTTCAGGTACTGTTGCCAGAATGAAAGAGTTATTTTAGTGGAAGCAAAAAGAAATACCAGAGTCCCAGTAATGATAAAATTACTTATTACAAGTAGATTATTATTGACCTGCCACTGTTTCTCCTGTTTTGTCAGCATTAGAGGAAGCTTTTTTGACAGCCAGCAGTTTGCCTGACAGTCAGCCACTTTCCATAAAAATTCTGATAATTTATATAAGGTTTCTCAAGCAACCCTGATTTAGATTCTGCAGTGATTTCTCTGTCAAAACCATCTTCAGCCAAACATCTTGTAGCAGCTAACCATAATTCTTCTGACAAAAATGGGAGGACCTTTAAAATGTTGAGAAAGAAAGTCGCTACTAAAGTTATATGCTACTTCTTCCCAATTATACAGAGCTTCTGTTAGCTTTTTTGACAATGTAGGAAAGTTAATTGCTGGGCTTCCCTCTGCAGAGACTAAGGTTTATCTGAATTTATTTCAATCCTCTGTTTTTAACGTGACCAAAGATTTTCTAAAATGCGTGCATGGCATTGCTGATGCTGTATCTAGAGAGGCTTCCACTGGGTCAGTAAAGAGAAGAATTGCTTGGCTACATTCTCAGAATTTTACTAGTGGATGTCAAAGATAAACTACTGAGTGCTCCTTAAGATAAAGATGTATTATTTGGCCCTTCCTCTGCTGGAGCCTTCAGAAGCTTTGCTGAAAGGTGAAAGCTAATTCAGGGATTTACCCAGATTTTTGAACAATCTATGAAAAAATACAATGGAACCTTTCATTCCAGTTCAGGTTCCTTGAAACAAAATAAAACCACCTCAGCAGTGCACAGGCAAATGCAATTTCAGAAGCAATGTCAGGAAAGTTCAAAAAAAAAAAAAAAAAAGAAGGGAGGATCCTTACTGAACTAAGTACAGTCTAAAAATCAGACTGGCCGTATTCCCCATCATGCTTTCCTTTCTCCGTAACCTAAGTATCCAATAAAGGTTTCCCAAAGTCTAAGTTTTCACGTCCCTCTATGGCAACAGATAATCTCTCTCTCTGTATCTGTGGCAACAGATAACCTTCAACACATGGGTTCTGAGAATCATTCAAAAAGGCTACAACTTTTAGTGGGATTTCCATTCTTTTCTAGTGATTCCTCTGGATCCTTAAAATCAAATCTCTGTTTTCTCCTATCCAAGATTAAACACCATCTCAGGAAGTGATAGAACCTGTTCTAACAGATCAAATAGGAAAGGGTTCTGTTCAAGAATGAAGGAACTTTGTGACTTGTCCTAGACCTTTCTTTTCTAAACATTCACATCAGGATCCTAAAATTCAAGTACTATCTCTAGAGCCTCTGTTACATTCCATCAATCTTCTTAGATTTCTAGTAACTCTGGATTTAAAAGATGCTTATCATCACATTCTATTATGTTTTTCTGTGTCTAGTTTATATTTTCAATTTTCTACTTTAACCTATTCTGTGTCTATAGCTCCAAGGGTATTTACAGAATGCCTCACTTCTGTAATAGCCCATTGCAGGCTGTAGGGCATTCACATTTTTCCTTATTTAGATCACTACTTTATTTTTGCAGATTCTTTTATAATCTATCAAGAATCTCAGGGCTGAAACTTTTCCTCAGTCTAGGATTTCCGGTGAACAAAGAGAAATCTTTTCTGATTCCTTCTCACAGGATAGTGTTTCTTGAATGGTTCCTGGATTGTTTCTTGTCATACAATTGAACAGTCATATTAGCAAATGTCAGAATATCATGCCAAAATCCACAAACTCCCATAATATCAAAGGGAGTGGAACTTGCACTATGTGGGATTGCAGCAAAAGGATGTAAGTGTATTGCTGCTTTCCCTCTTTTGCTATGATCTCAGAGTTGTTAAATATAATTAGCAGGTAGTGTGTGATGGGGTGGGAGGTGCCCCCTACAAAAAACATATTTTTTTGCCTTGTGTTCAGTTTTGCTATTTTGGGAGTTCAAGATTTTTTGCTCAGTATTCTAATATTAGTTCATATAAGTGTTCGATTATATGACATGAGGGTTTATGCCAGATTATCAAGTTTTCACAAATTCAAACTTCATGTGATCGAGACTATATGTTCAACTTTCTAAAGACTTAAATTAAACAAAACAACAAAAATCTATGTTTTTGCAGGCTGGGGTAAGCCCACCTACAAGCCCCATGTGGGGGACTATGTGGATCAGTGTGTGTGATATATCTTTAAGAAGCTTTCCAGTGAGTCAGCATATACTGTACATGTAAGTACTGAGCACGTGCAAGCAGCAGTGCCATTTTGAGTGAGCAGCCAGTGTGAGCATGCAAGTATGTAGTCGGTGACATGCAAGTATGTAGTCAGTCAGTTAGTTAGTTTGTTTAAGTTCAATGTTCTTGCCATTCATCCTGATGTATTTGTATACAATAAACTAATTAAATGAATACCCAAGCATCAACATCTTCTTAATGCACATAAGAAGAACAACACAGTGTCAGAATGGGATCCAGAGTTACAGCCATGGGGCAACCGGTTAAAGTTGGAAATATATACAGGAGTGGACCATCCCTCCTGCTCAAATGATTTGCAAAACAGGTCAGAAACAAATTCCAAGTACTAAAACGTACCTAAATGATTTTGTTTGCTATAAACATAAAATGAAGCATTCAGAATGCTCAAAACAAATTTATTATTAAACGAATGTCTGAAATTGTGACAGATTGATAAAAATATTTAAAATAATTATGAAAATGTTTGAAACAATATTCAAATTGCATATAATATAGAAAAAAGGGAAACGTGTTTTTTCACTATGTGCTACTTTTTTGTATTAGCTAAAGCTATTCAAAGTATCCGAAGTGTGTAATGTGTATGCAAGTGTGTGCAGTATTACAGTGCAGTTATTTCGCAAAGTAAAGTTGTTCCAAAGACTATTTTACACAGTACAGTTAATTCAGAGCATATTTCACTGAGTACAGTATTTCAAAGAGTTTATTGTGCATTTGACTATTATTACAAGTACCTGGTGTGTGTGCATGTCCGTACATAATTACAAGGGTCATTTTGCATTGTGTTTTACTATAATCTGTGTTTGATAACAATATTGCAGAAAATTGGAGAGTGTTTGAGCAGGAATAAGATATTTTAATATAGGCTGATTTTTTCTTACAAAGACAAAGGTACAAAAGCATTTATTCTGCTTAATTTAGCTAGTTAAGAGGCCATTTAAAGACAGCCATCATATTGTATGCACCGACTGTGTTTGCAGGGGAGGGGGAAGACCGCCGTATAGTGGTACTGACTAAAACAAGGGAAGACCCAGAGTTCTTAAAATGTAAATTTAGAGAAATGTGTAACTCTCAAATGAATGTTACAATGGAAAGGCACTTATTTTATATAAGGGATCAGAAGCCTGGTGAAATTTTTGCAGCATGTATAACTGACTTGAGAAACAAGTCTAAAACGTGCAGATTTGGTGATTTGAGAGATGAGTTGATAAATGTCAAGCATGTGTGTGGTATTAATAATGACACAGTGACGAAGATTTTGCTTCAAGACAGTGAATTAAAATTAAATAAGGCCATCGAGTTTTGTCAGATATACAGACTTACAGAAATGCACACAAGTATGCTTACAAATGAGAATAGTTGTGGAAGGCACAGTGACAAAGCTGATGTTGATAGTATGCAGCACGTGGTTAAAAGAAACAGGCCCAAGTACATGGCAGCTACTGCAGGTCCTGTAACAGTCCCTGGGAAACCCCTGAGTCTTTACAGCAAATTCTCAGTGAAGCATAAGGGTGAGTCAGCAAAGTCAAAACATGTGTCCCCACCTTGCTTCATAGTCAACTGTCATAATTGTGGTGGAAGTAACGAACCCAAAAGAAAAAGGTGCTTAGTTTTTGGTTAGCAGTGTCATTCTTACAATAATTGGAATCTTTTCAAAAGTTTTTGTAAATCAAATAAGGCACATTCTTCTATTAAAAGAGGGCATTCCAAGAGGCAAATTGATCAATTAGAAAGCTGCAACCCTACTTTTTATGTTGATGGTGTGTCTGTGCTTGGTGACATAGTCAATACAGTAGATTGGTGAGCAAAGAACAAAATCATTTGTACAGTTTGGATTAATGGGAGCCCTGTAGAGCTCAAAGTAAATGATGGCTCAATGTGCATGCTATTTCAGCAGAAACATTTGCTAGAGTAAAAGCTGCAGAACAACTTGATTTGACAAAGTGTGTGAAGCTTATTGTTTATGGTGTTGAAGAGATTCAAACCGAAAACTCAGTAGTGCTTTCATATTGCCGTGCTGGGAACAGCTATGCCTTGCAGTTTCTTATAGTCAAGAGACATGTGCAGTCATTAGTAGGCCTCAGAGACAGTTTGAAAATGGGACTGCTTTCATTTAACAAAGCAGTTCACCATGTAAGCCTGTATGACAACAGTTCAAATTTCTACTATTTTTTCTGAGTATGCTGATATTTTTGCAGACAAAATAGGCAAACTACCTGTTGTGTACTCCATGAAGTCAGACCCAGAGTTCAGCCCAGTTATCAGACCAGCATGGAAATTTCCAGTAGCTATGCAGAACAGAGTCAAAGCCGAGCTAGACAAAATGGTGCTGCTAGGAGTTATTTGTCCGATAGAAGAACCTACTGAATGAGTATCCTCCATGGTAATAGCTCATAAGAAAAGCTCAGATGATATCAGAATATGTATTGATCCAAGAGATATGAACAAAGCATTAAAAAGACCTTATCATCCCATGCGCACAGATGAGGAGGTTGCTACCTTCATGCCAAAAGCCACTTTTTTTTTTTATGTCTTAGATGCAAAGAGTTCATTTTGGCAAATTTTGCTTGACCAAAAATCTCCATTCTTAACCAGATTCAGTACGCCATTTGGAAGATACAGATTTCTCAGAATGCCATTTGGAATAAATTCTACTAGTGAAGTCTTTCAGGGTGCAATGGAGGAATTTTTTTCTGGCTATCCATGTTGATAGAGGCCTGTTGTCTAGGCTGGTAGTTTTGTTTGAGTTTCCTGTGTTTCTGGCAGCCATTTTCTGCTGATTGTCTTCATTATTATTGAGAGTAACAAGGCCTCCTGACCTTCTGTAGTACGAGTGATTGGTTAATACCAGGGGCTGAGTAGTAATCTGATCTTCCAACTCTTTCATTCTTACTGCTATATAAACCCTGTATATTATAAAGGTTCTGCTTGTATTGCTCAGGCTCTGGATTGCATTGCATAAGTGGAAATTCCTTAAGATTCCAAGACCAGGATAAGTTATTTCTTACACTTATTTCACTGAACTGCACTTCTGAAACGCTTATAATTGTGCTATACAGTTGATCTACTACATTTTGCACTGTTATAAAGCTTTTTTTATTGTTTCACTGCATTTATGTACTGTTTTATACTGTTTTAACATTACTTAACTGTAAACTGCTTTTTCATACTGAGAGTTGTATTTTCTGTTTGTGAGTGCTCTATCCGAGCATTTCTGTGCATTTTGATTGTCTTTTTACAGTTAAAAGCATTCTCGAGTCTGCTCCTTGATCTGTTTAAAACTTTCATTTAGTGGCTACAGCTAGGAACTGTAATTTTTCCCACCCATCCTCCCTAGTGTTGTGTGTTCTTATACTTGGTGGCTTTGCAGTTGCCCGCCCATACTGTATATTTGATCTGTGACACTTCTCCCAGTCTAGTGTCATTAGTTCACTCAATCTAATAGAGAACATTTGTGAAGGCCAACCCACTCATATTCTTAACATTGAATTAACTTCTGTTCCAGCTTTCTCCATTTCCACTTTACTGGAAAAAAAATTCTAAGCTTGCTTCCCCCATTCCTGTGGCAGGTCTTGTCCAGTTATGGATTTGCTGTGTCCAGGACTGTTTGTGAGGTCCTAAGCCCTCCCCCCACTTAACTGGGGTTAAACTATTCCTGGCGCCATAAAGTCTGTTCTTCTAAATTTCCCTTGCAACTAGCCAGCTTTTTAGTTTTAGCACTCATCTGTTTCTTTGAGCTCAGCACTTGTTCAGAACTCATTGTAAGCACTAGATAAGTTACAAATTACTACAGCACTCAACTTTCCTCACTTGTCTAGAGGAAAACAGTTTTTAGTACTTAACAAATACGCACCTATTCAGGTATGTCTAAAGGTCACCTCCTGGTGTTTTCTCCTGTCTACCTGATGAATCTGGGCATCTTGTGACAATGCAGCAGTTGTCTCATGTACACAGACAACCCTCTCCTCCTACCACCCAACACTACAACCTGTGAGAGATGCACATATATAGCTAAACTGGAAGCAAAGCTCTCTTCACCAAAGACTGGCCTAGACAGTCAAGAGGAGAAGGTAAACACTTGCACCTCAGCACACTCATCACATAGTCCCTCAAAACCTACACCACCAAAACAGAAGCACAAAACACACATCTACATTCATGGAGGCTCTCAGTACAAATCTGCCCAAACAACAGAGACTTCCAAAGCAGAAATGCAAGCAACCTCCACCCCCCCCAACACAACCCAAATGACACATAGCCCACATACTCAGTGTGCCACTCAACTACAGCACATAAGGCATAATGTACCCAACACTCTAGTCATAGGTGACTCTATAGTCAGGCACACTGATGTTCCACTCACCAGGCTAAACAAGGAAAAAGTTACTGTCAGCTGCCTGTCAGGTGCCAGGATCCGCCACATAATGCACGCACTCAGGTCACTCCACAACAAGTACAAATATGACTCTGTCATTGTCCATGTTGGTGTGAATGACCTGAGACGTACCTCCCTGGACTACATGAAAAGAGACATGCAGGAGCTGTCCAATCTTGTAGCCCAGGCCGGTATGACCTTAGCCCTGAGTAGCATCCTGCCATCACCCAGAATGACACCACAGTACAAGGACAAAATTATTGACTTTAACAATTGGCTAAGCTTCTGATGTCATTCTAAGGGAATCCAGTATCTGTCTGCCTGGGATGACATGATCAACAGACCATGCTGCTTTGCCAGAGATGGCCTGCACCTGTTGCCCTTGGGATTCCAGATACTGGGAAAGGCTCTTGCCACCCCTATAGTGCCTTTTTAGGCAAGGGTCAAATGAAAAATTCACCACCGTAACAGGTACAAGCAAGCAAAATCTGAGGGTAATGCTACTCAATGCTAGAAGTCTAAACCTCAAAATGCACTCACTCGAGGCACTCCTTAAAATGGAGAACATTGACATCTGTGCAGTGACAGAGACCTGGTTCAAAGCTCTAGAGAACACCCCTGCATTACCAGGCTATAATTCATACCCTACCTTTTGTCCACCAAACCCGGACCAAAACACTAAAGGTGGAGGCATGTCCATATTCATTAAGGATATCCACACCTCCAAGCTAGTTGCTCAGCATAATGCATCCAAGATTATCCAAGTTCAACTAACTCTGGGCAAAACCGCAATCCAGATTGTAGCTTGCTAGAGACCCCCCACCATGCCCCAGGATTCCCACTCCTCTTTTCTTGATACACTGGAAAATATTAAGATACAACCCAACACTATAATAATGGGTGATTTCAACTACCCTACCATTAACTGGGAAAACTACTCATGTACCAACTCTTTTGCTCAACGTTTTCTGGAAATCATCAATTCCAATGCCTTGGATCAACTTATCCACACCCCACCAGGGGCAGCAATTACCTAGACCTGGTCATCACCTACATGGGTGACCGGTGTTCCACACCAGAGGTCAGCTCCTCGTTGGTCAGATCCGACCACAATCTAATCACCCTAGACATCAACATCCCGCTCCTACCCCCCCATTAGGAAATCAACCGTAAAAAATTTCTCCAAAGCCAACTTCACGCTTCTTAAGACAGAAGTGGCAAACTTCACGACACCCATGCAGATGGACAATAGAGGTACGACTGCTGAATCCTGCACAAATGCACTTTATAAGCACTTACATGAGTGCATGGATCGTGCTATCCCTAACAGAACCAAGATGCTATCCTCCAAAAAAAGGAAGCCAATCTGGTGGTCTTCTGCCATAAACAAACTCTACAACAGAAGAAAGAAACCGTTGCAAAAAAGAGTAAAATCCCACAATTGGAGGAACTCCCTGGTCAGCCTCAGTAAGAAGCTGAGATCCCTCATAAAATCCTTCAAAGCTAGTTATGAAAACAAAATTGCCACTGATTCTAAAGACAACCACAAAGAATTCTATAGCTATGTCAAGAATCTCAATGGCAACACTCAGATCTGCTCTGAGTTACAGCACAATGACACTAAATATACAGAACCAACTGATATTGCCAACATCCTGGCAGATAGGTTCAGTGCTAACTTTACCCCCCCTCTAACCCCCTAATAGGCCCATCTTTATACTGGAAAAATGCAAAGTTCCTGTAATCATGGCTGCACAGGTAAAAATCTCACTCTCCAAAGCCAAGAACACAGCATCCATGGGACCTGACAACATCCCAGGCTGCCTTCTACATGAACTACAGAATGAACTGGCACACCAACTAAGTACCATGTTCAGTCATAGCCTCACCTCAGGCTTTGTGCCCATTGAATGGCACACCGCAACAGTTGTCCCACTCCACAAGGGGGGGGGGCACAACAGACCCCGGGAACTACCGCCACATTAGCCTGACGAGCCTCATCTGCAAGGCCATGGAATGTATCATCATGGAACTCATAAACAAAGACATTGAAAATCTCCAAACTCTGGACCCTACCCAGTTCAGGTTTGTAAAAGGCAGATCATGTCTCCTAAACCCGACTGACTTCTTTGAAGTAGTCACCAATGCCATAGATGAGGGTAAGGTGGTTCACACAGCTTATCTAGATCTCACCAAGGCTTTCAACACCATGCCCCACTCTGGAATTATAGATAAGCTCACTAAACTAGGTATAAATTCCTATGTCACAAGATGGGTTGTCAACTGGCTCATGGACAGAACCCACACTGTGAAAGTAGCAGATTCCAAATCAGACTTCAGACCAGTGACAAGTGGAGTACCACAGGGTTCAGTCCTGGGTCCTCTCCTGTTTGGTATCTACTTCTCTGAAGTACAGGCTAACACAGAAGGTCTTTGGCTAAGAAAGTCTGCAGATGACTGCAAACTAGGAGCTGTAATCGAAACTCCTAATGATGCGGACATACTACAAAAGGTCCTCATTGAGACAGATGCCTGGTGTCAAAGCCATGGCCTGAAGTTCAATGCCAAAAAATGTATTGTCATCCCCTTTGGTAAAAACTCTGTACCCATGAACTACCACATAAGTGGTAGTCTACTTAACACTGAAAGTGTGATAAGAGACCTTGGGACACAGGTGGGCAGTAGTCTCTCCTTTGATAATCACATTGCCAGAGTGGTCAGAAAATCCTTCTACATGGCTCACCTCATCACAAAAGGTTTCTCATCCAGAAAAAAAGAGGTCATTGTTCCCCTCTACTCATCACTCAATAGACCCATTATAGAGTACAACGCCCCTTTTGGAATGTACTTCACAAGACATCTACAACAACTGGAAAGGCCACAGAAATACCTCACAAAGAGGATTACTGGCCTCAAACAGATGCCCTATGCAGACCGTCTCAAAAAACTCCAGCTTTACTCTGTCACATATCGCCTACTCAGAGGCGATCTCTGCCTAACATACAAAGCTATGTCAAATCCAGAGCTGTTGGACATGCTCCACTTAAAGAAATCCCAATCCCTCTGAGCTACACGCTCTAGGGACCTAAACCTTGTCACCACAATAAACAGAAAATGCTGGAGGGATAGATTCCTGTCCAAGAGACTTCCCATACTCTGGAACAGACTACCTATGTATGTCAAACAGAGCTCCTCATTAGCACTCTTCAAGAAAAATCTTGATGATTGGATGGGAAATAGGAAATTCACCCCGGGGATCACTTCTGTGGCTCTGCTCGACAGGGGCACAGGAAAATAATTTTCTTGGGTGGCGAAAGCCAGGGTACCTTTTTAGTTAGGCTTATATAGGCCCTAGGGCTAATAGCCTAGTACCTACCTATAAACCTATGAATTGATGACATCATTATTTTTGCCTGTCTGTAAGTACACTGGGATATGTATAGTCTAGATATTGATGAAGTGCTAGTAAAACTGGTTCATCTTGACTACATTTTTTTGTTGCAATAAAATATTTCTACTGTGTGTGTGTGTGCGTGTGTGTGTGGGGGGGTTCCCTGCATTTTGTCGAGCATCCATTTGGTCGACAAGTGTTAGGAGTGGTGCTTTATATCAAATGTACACACAGCTAAACTGTCAAAATGGCGAGAGTATGTTTCTTTAAGACAGGTGAGTGGGTATGGAGGGAGCGGGAGTATTTGTGAGTGTGTTTGAGTGTTAAGGTTAAGGTTGGGGATACATGGGTTGATAGATGTTATATGTTTGTGTGGTAGCTGTGTATGTCTATGTTATTTAAGAGGATAGATGTAACATTGTTGGTGTATGTGTTTGAGCATTTTTGTGTGTCTTGTGTAGTGGCAGTGTTATGGGAAGGTTAAAGTAAGGTATAGAGTTAGGGTTGGGAGAAGGGGCAGGGTTAGGGTTAGCACCATTACTAAGGTGATGCAGGGGGGCAGAGCAACAGAGATAACACTTACCTCTATTTTTCTTCTAATAGTAGCACTGATAAACTACTCTGCTTTGTGTATGCATATAGTGTACTGCACACCCCCCCCACACACACACAAATATGTATATATATGGGTCTACTTCTTTTTGTTGAAAACTCATCTTGTTAAATTTCATTTCACTTAACTCACTTCTCTAAAAGCTCAAATTACTGAAAACGTATTTCACTGAATCTCATTTCACTGAAATACTGGCACTGTGTAGAATAGTGTAAGGCAACTAAAATGTATATGCCCTTTTCCCCACTGAAGTACGATCTTGGAGTTAGTGTTTATAGTTAAGGAGGTTTGAGTTTATATTTCATTCAAAGTTTGCAATAATGAATTTCAAAGCTATATGTTAAACTATAGACATGCACACTTACAACACCAATGACTAACTCACTTAAAAACAATTTAAACCCAAAGAGGTGGGTGGGGGGCTATGCCGCCAACACCTCCCAATGTGGGGGGCTGTGCCTCCCACACACCCCTAACTATATATACTAACTCCAGGATTGCACTACAGTGGGGAAAAGGGTATATACCTTTTACTTGTCTTACACTACTCTACACAGTGCCATATATACTAACTGCAGTTCAGTGAAATGAGATTAAGTGAAATGAGTTTTCAGTAATTTACGCTTTCAGCGAACTGAGTTAGGTGAAATGAAATTTATATAGTTTGTGCATAACCACACTCACTTTCTTCTCCAGAGACACATACACAAAGAAAAATAGGATTGCATACTGCTTTTTTATTATTTGATAATTCGTTATCCAGCTATACTCAAAAGGTTCCAATGTTTTTAAGTTTTAGACCAGATGAACTGCCTAGCAAAATGACGTTTTCCAAGTCATGCACTGTACAATTGGAAACTAAGGGAATCTGATAAAGAAAACCAGGATGTTCATGCACATCACATGTCATCTGTACTGTGCTGCCAATTCTGAGTGCATCAAGGGGAATTTGTTGATGGGCCACTGTATTCATTGTGACTTGCTTGTAAGTGATATTCAAAGTACATGTATATTAATTAACATACAAAATAAAGTTTACTTGTGCAACTATATTAGGTCTACTTCTCAAGTAGATAGCTGATATTAGAACATATCCAAAGTTAGCAGCACATATATGTGTGATGAAAGGTCTGTGGTTTGTGATGTTGTACTACTTATTACTTGAGATATACGGATAATCAGGTCATTTTTGTTGCTTTTTCAGTGTTTGATATCATCAAACTGTGTAAATTTATTCATTTTTTATATGTGTGAATGTTAATTTCTTTTTATTTTTTTTTCTGGAGCATTTCTTCCCGGGTCTCCCACTGAAAACAGGCCTTTGGCTCAGCTGGACTAACCCGGTTAACAAAAGACAAATAAATAAATAATAATAAATGACAAATGAAGGGTGAGAGAATCAAACCCTGGACTGCAGGACATACAAGATATATAAGTACGTAAAAAAATAAATAGATAGCTAGGTAGAAAGGTAGATATAGATTATGATGTAGATATAGATATAGATGCAAGAATATACAAATCCTTGTACCAATAAACAGCTGGAGACAGACAGAGAAGCCATAGTGGTTCTGAGTTTTGCAGTAAGCAACCCATTTTAAAGGTGTGATGGTCCTAATTTTCATTTATTGTCTGTATAGCTTTATGTTTCAGTAGTGACATTCTAAAGATGCATAATACATAATTGTGTTAAGAACAATGTATTGTTAACATGTATTTCATGACAAATATATATTTTTGTTTCCTCCAAGTTTTCAGTTTTACAAAACAGAAGTTAAGAGTGCTTTCAATTAAATTCACCATTGAAAAGATAATAATATATGCAATTTTCAGGGCTAAATTGCTTCGGTACTCAACAGCTAAATAGAAGACCATTTAATGGAGCTACTTACTTTCTGAAGTTAACTGAGAAAATATTGCAGTTTGATGACAGTAATGACATACACTTTTTTTTTCATTTTTTTTAGTGCTTTGGACTCCTTGGTGTGAATGGGGCTGGCAAAACAACAACCTTTAAAATGCTGACAGGAGATATTGCACCTTCTACTGGATATGCAGCAATCAGAACAGCAGCAGGGTAACTTTATAAAGCTTTTCTGTACCTTAGCATTAAAAAGGTAAACAAGTCCTAGCACTTGAGCAAAGGATGCTGCGTGGTTTTCATTCCTTCTAGCTTCAGATAGCATGTGTTGCTATGGTACTGATCAATACGTTGGTCTTTTATTTACCAAAAATGAATCACAGAAGGGAAAAGTGCACACAGTAATGCTTTGATGGACTAAGATGAAGTAAGCTCATATTGCAGTTTTTTTTTTTATTTTTTTTACTTTTTTTTAGTAAGGATGGAGAGGGAAGATTATTATAGAAAGAACCACTACTTTAATTTTTTTATAGGCAACGTCAAAACACAGGATATTTCTTTGTCATCCAAAGTATATTCCTACTCCAGATAACATTCATGACTTAAAAGTGAAAAAAAGACCAATGTTTATTTTCTGATATCATTTTTTTTACATAACCATTATAGAAACATGCTCCAAAAAAGAATAGCAGCTGTCAATTTTAAGGAGGTGATTCATAGAAAAAAATCCTTTAAAGTAAAATCAGTGCTGGTCTCAATATGAAGAAAGTCAGCTTATAACAAAATGTTTGTAGCGCATGAAGAACCATGGTTATGCTCTGAAAATGGGAAAAGGACTGGCTTGTTCAGTGTTTTTCTGATGTCAGAAAGTTATTTGTCAAGCTTTCATTAAGCATCCTTTTGAACTGTTAAGCTCTAATGTTGCATCAAAATGATCATTAGGTAGTAACAGCCACCACAAAATAGCAGAAGTTAAAAGAACTTTAAGAGCTTTGAGAAACATATCTGCCAGTCCTTTAAGCAAAATATGGACACTTTGCATCTCTCTGCTGTCTGTGTGGCAGTATTTAATGTTTTACCATTTTCAAAGCTGTAAAAGCCTGCACTTTTATACTTTTTTCTGTAATTTCTACTACATGGAATAGCTAAAGCTGCATGCATCACAAAGAATATGATTATGATGATCATAACTCTTATTATATGCTCTCAAAATACATGTTAAGGCTTACTTTTCTCTGCTATTGAGGTGTCTCAAATACATTTATGTATTTAACATTTGGTTACCAGGAAAGTCAGACTTGGAACAAAGCCAGTTTTCAGTGGATGCCCAGGGAGAAATGCTCCAGATGCATGTGGGAGGAAACCAGAGCACCCAGAGAAATCCACATGAATGCAGGGAGGACATGCAGACTCCGCACAGAAGGCACTCCAGCCAAGAATCGAAGCAGAGAACTTCTTGATGTGAGGCAACAACACTACCGCTGGATCACTGCACTGTCCAATATGTTGGCTATGATCAGAGACTTGGTCATAATGCTCTTTGTTATAAATTAGTGGCTAGTTTTCCCTGGTTTTTCACTTTGTGGATTTGAACAGCAAGCACATTGGTAACAGTGCTTAGTTAGAATCCTAGGTAAGAGCCTAAGACAAAATTATAAAGATCTTTAATATTGTATTTTTATTATAAGTACATAAAAATTGTCTGCAGCTAATTATTCCATTTGGCAGTATTACCCTTGCAATTACAACTAAACTCAAGTAGATGCTCTTTTCCTCATACCCTCTTTGTAGGACTCATAGGCTGAATTTATTTTTCTCACTTTTACTAAGTATGACTTCCTTCAAGTGTATACATATTACTGTTTTCTCATCACCTTTGGATCTAGCCTGTTTCTGGAACAGTTTACTCTGCTAATATAGTCCTCATATCCGAATTCTCACTGTCTCTTTTTGTATTCCTGTTAATATTTCTGTGTTATTATTACTTATTAGCATAACTGCCCCCATTATTAACTCACTGCCTGCATAATACAAGTTTTTTTCCCTTAATTATTTACCTCTCTCTTAATGTGTGAGGGTACTCATCTGAATGTAAAACTATCAGTCTGAACATTGATCAAGGTCGTGGCTTACTGGAGTCCTGTTATAGTAACTGTTATGAGCCTATTATGAGTTCGGACCTTAGTAAAGAACTTCCTGCCTTCCTTGAAATATTAACTGTCTTATTGTGACATCAGTCATCAGTAACCTGTTTGAAAATTGTCTTAACAGGAATGCCTGTGTTCCATGCATTTGTTCTATATTAGGATATCCATCCTAAATTGTTATTATACCGAAAAATCTTCGTTTTAATAGCAAATTAATGCTTACTTTAACTGCACTTATTTGCACATATTCATATTCAACTGCAGCACCTTAATTTTTCACAAACTATTTATCAGATGTGAAAGAAGCATTAGCCCTTTCACAAAATGTATTTATAATAGTTTTCTTTGGCTACCTGGTTTGACAAAGCAGCATTGATTACTGACAAACATTTGTCTGCACCAATGTCGGTATTGCTTTCACAGTGATCATTATAGTAACCATTGGAAATGTTGGGACCCACTAGAGCAAATCCCAAAACACAGAGAGTGAATGGTTGAACCATTGGACTTGTATATACCAAGTCTGAGATGCCATTTCTTGGAATATTCCCTTTTCTCTGAGTTATAGCAATTTTGGAGTTGGTATACTATAAGATTGGAAGTCTGAGGTACTTAACCTCCCATCTTCTGGCAAAAAGAATTTTGAAGAAGAGCCGTTTTTGTGATTTACTCCTCTCCTGTGCTTTTGGTCTTTCTTTTTCAGCTTGTCAGCACTCAGCATTTTGAGTAGTGACTTTCCAAAAGTGAGTCAATTATGATATGTTTTGATTGTGTATGCTGATAATATTTTACAAATGAAAGCACTTCTTACTACTGCTAGCAATGGAATTGTTATTCTCTGTGTTTTTTTTTTTAAATTTTTAATGGTTGTGTCTTGAAAATGACCTGATGACAGTTCACTCACTTTTAAGATGACTTCCATAAATGTATAAACATTGCCCTTTCTTTTTATTGCATTTGAAAGATTAAGCTTTTTTATATTTGAGTGAAGCAGTAATGAATGACATGATAGGAGTTACTGATAAATTAGTCGACATATCATAAACAGCACTCATGAGGATGACAAAAATGAGTTATCCTTATACGGCAAATCCCTTAATAACACATAACCTGTACTAACCTATTATCATAATTGAATAATTAAATAGACTCACAAAGGATTTAAAACCGCTTATTATCTTTTTTCATCTTCAGTTATTGAGCATGGTTTCTTAAAGAATTTTCTGTAATGATACAATTCATTTCTTTTTATTGCATCCTTGTATTCCAGGGGGTAAACTAGTTTCATAAGAAATAAGCCATAAATGCAATTAGAAAACAGTGACAAGCTTATGCATTCATAACTAAATTGTAAGCATTCTTATTTAAAAAGGCATAGATGCAATCAACTTCATATGACCTCCCAAAGGCTTTTCTCATCTATATATTGCAGATCACGTTTTATTATAATATGAGGGTATTACTGCATTAGTTTAAAACTATTTTTGAATGCTACAGTGAAACAATATAGCAAATTCAACTTGCAAACATCTATTTCATTTGCAGTTTGCAGATTTCACCTGTTTCTTGCACTAAAACAGTATGAGCTATACATTATACTTGCCTCTTTTTCCCGCTGCAGAAGACTGAAATATATCAGCAGAACAAATACTTTTTTCTCTGTTCTTCAGCTCAAAAGCACATGAATTTATATAGAATCCACAGATCTACCCATTATGCAACTGACTTCCTATAAAAACACTTTTATCTGGCAATTTCTTTCATCCAGTAAGGTCACAATTTTTCTTACTTTATGATTCTCAGCCTTCTTCAGCTTCCTCAGTGGCTTCATTATAATTTTCATTTATTGAACCATTTTGTGTTTTACTTTAACAG
Source organism: Protopterus annectens (assembly GCF_019279795.1). Classification (NCBI taxonomy): domain Eukaryota; kingdom Metazoa; phylum Chordata; order Ceratodontiformes; family Protopteridae; genus Protopterus; species Protopterus annectens. Next base: position 721,056,027 of record NC_056731.1, read on the forward strand.
TCTATGATGTGTTTCTTCACAGCAGTGCACATGGTGACACCTTTCTGTGTTTTTTATGACTTATTTACCTGCTTGTGATTTCTTCCTTTTCCATGGCATGTTCTGGCCAGTTTTGTCCATTTTGTGATTCTGATCAATCCCTACAAAGCCCTTTCTGCTTGTCTGATTGCTCTCCAATGAAGAAATCTTAATTGCTAAGCCATATGGTATGTTGCTTGTTTGTCTTTGATATATTTTCATGTATTCTATTCATTTGAAATCAACCACTCATCACTCCAGTGCTGTTTAGTCATGTTTGTTGTCACTATTTAAGTAAAATTAACATTACATGCAACATCAGAAAAAATACAGGCAGACTTTTTAAGGAACCAGATAAGCTCCTTAGAACTCATAATAGTGGGATTAGCTTCAGGCAGTGTAACATGTCGTTCATGGATACCACCTCATACAAGCGCTTACTCACACTGATGGCAATTTGTTTACTGGGCTGCCAGTGCTCTTTAATGGAATAGTGATCTAGTTTAATTCCTCATACTCAAGGCACCAGGTTCGGTACTGACCTCTGGTCCACACATCTGTGGCTTTACTGGTCTAAACAATTTGAAAACACATAACAAAAAGAGAAATACTTTATTTTAGAAAGTATGTGTTTTTTGTGGAAAGGTTACACTTTTAAAATGGGAACAGAGACTTCCCCTGGGATTGTGCGACCTCTGAATATATATATATATATATATATATATATATATATATATATATATATATATATATATATATATATATATATATATATGGGTCTACTTTGTTTCACTGAAAACTCATTTCACTGAATTTCAATTCACCCTGACCAAATCACTGAAAGCTCAAATTACTGAATCTCATTTCACTGAAGTGAAGTACTGGCACCGTGTAGAGTACTGTAAGGCAAGTAAAAGCTAAATGCCCTTTTCCCCATTGTAGTGAGATCCTGGAGTTAGTATATATAGTTAGGGGGTGTGGGGGGCACAGCCCTCAACATTGGGGATGTGGGGGTGTAGCCCCACTTAGTTTGGGTTTATATTGTCTTCTGGCAAGTGTTAGTCATTGGTGTTGTAAGTATGCATGTCAATGGTTTAAAATGTATTGTTTTAAAACTTTAAGTGAAATATATTATAAAACAAAACTAGGTGTGGGGCTATGCCCCCCCACACACCAATATCAGTGGCTGTGCCCTCCATATCCTCCTAGCTATTTTTATATATATATATATATATATATATATATATATATATATATATACATACATACATACAAACTTTACTTGCCTTACAGTACTCTTAGTTTTTACACAGTGCCAGTACTTCACTTCAGTGAAATGAGATTTGATGAAATGAGATTTCGGTAATTTGAGCTTTCAGTGATTTGGTCAGGGTGAATTCAAATTCGATGAAATGAGGTTTCAATGAAACAAAGTAGACCCATATATATATATATATATATATATATATATATATATATATATATATATATATATATATATATATATATATATATATATGCGTATATTTATATATATATATATATATATATATATATATATATATATATATATATATATATATGGATCTACTTCAGTAGATCGAACTTTTACTAGTTCGAACCACATATAGCCGAGACCATATGTTCAAACTTGTAAAAGTTCAAACACTGACGTAAAACCACATAAAACCAAAAAACACAAAACTAAACGTCTATAGTGGGGGGACTATGCACCCCTTGCACCCCCCACAATGGGGGCTTCAATCCCCACATACCCCTTACTTAAATGTAACAACTCCAAGATTGCACTACATTACGGAAATGAGAAATCTTCCCTTTCCGCTCTGTATGGAGATCTCCATTCAGTCATATTGGACTTTTACAAGTTCAAACATATGGTCTTGGCCATATGTGGTTCGAACTTATAAACGTTCGATCTACTGAAGGGGACCCATAGATATATATATATATATATATATATATATATATATATATATATATATATATATATATATATATTATACATAGCAGTTGGAGGTGCAGGGGACTTGCCTCCTGCAAAAAAACATTTTTTTTGTGTTTTTTTTTTCCAACTATTACTTTGCATATAGTGAGAATTTTCCTCACACTGTACTGTTGACATTTGTGTTATCGACCCTTGATAGTCAATGTCATTGATGTCGACTACACCCATTAAAATGCTCCACCCATGGATAGGGAATGCTCCATTGCACATTGCTGCTGCATTGATGTTTTAGAGATGGGTTTATCCTTGGGACCCCTGGGCTATGCTGTGCTAGTGCTCTCTTCCTAACTTTCATTCAGGTAATGTGATGTGCACACTACAGCTCTTATAAGTCAGCAGCCAGGTATAACTTTCATCACACTGATACTGGTCATATCCCTCAACCTCTCAGAGAAAGAAATCTGGACAAAGCCAAAAATAATGGGGAACACATAGGGACACTTTTTAAATACTGCTCTTACAAACTTAGAAAGTTGTTAGCATACAGGTTTTGTATTGTTATGCATTCTCTGAAGGATATGAAGTCTGAAACTCAAATGGCTTTTATTATTTATTATTATAATATAACTTCAATCTTCAGTGATTTGCCAGAAAAACACAAATTTTATGAGGAACAGACCAAAACGTTTGAGGCAAAATTCTGGACATTCTGCAAAACTCTGTACAGTTGAGATATGATACTGGTCAGAATGCATTTAGCCCAGGTCATTATCAATGTGGGTGTAAAAATATATGCCAATTGTATTAACAAATCATGCATTGGTTTACTTATTTATCTTTGCCTTCCCCTTTTGTCTTCTCATACTCAAACTCCTTATGTTTCAAAAACAGACAATGACATGCATTCTCTGCTCTATCCATCTTGAATGCCAAATTTACATGCCACACATTTTACTCCTTTGTGTGAGTCATAAATTACTTAGTACCTCACTCAGATCTCATCAAAATTTATTTGCTGTTCTTCAAACAGAGAGGATACTACTTTCCATGTCCTTTCTGCAGCACATTTTAAAAGTGATCATTCAAACTTACCAGACAGCCAGGCCCCTTTAACTTCACCCTCCCTCGCCTTCAGCAAGCTGCTTGCAGTGCTTTGTAGTCTCTTGATCAGGGTCCCCTTCAGAAGATTGAACTTTTAAAAGCTCAACTTTCATATGGCTGAGACCATATGATCGAACTTTTAAAAGTTTGAACTGTCTAAATGGGGATCTCCATAGAGTGCGGCACAGGAAGATTTCCCTTTACCACAATGTAGTGCGATCTCAGAGTTGGTATATTTAAATAGTGGGGGATGTGGGTGGTACAGGAGGCTTGCCCCCTTTTAGCACTGTTTTTTTTTTTTTTTTGTTTGTTTGTTTGTTTTTTTCACATTCTCAAACATTCAAATGTTTGATCATATGGTCTCGGTCATATGAAAATCGAACATTTGGGTGTTTGATTATATGAAGTAGACCCCTTGATCCATGACTGTACTACTAGAGGATTGTCACAGAAAGAGGAAATAGACTCAAGCAAGATATTTCATTACCATGTCATCCTTTTTCTGTAAAACAATGCAATAGTACCATGCTAGCCTGATGGTGTCTCCTGCTGGCACAAACCTCTGGATAATCTTCCTCAAGTATCACATTTCATGGGCCCATATAAGATGCTGACTTGCACAATCATGGTTTTGAAAAATTCCCACAGTTCTACTGATTGCCACCCTATTTTATGTGATGTATAAAATCAGAAAGGAAATGACATGAGTGACTTAAAGCTTGTTGCATCAGTCCAGGAAGTAGTGATGACCATTGATTACATTTATGACCATTTCTTCATACCTGACCCTACCTGCCTGGACAGAACCTCTATAACCGAGTCTGACACTTCACCCACACCTGCAATCCTTATAGCTTTTTTTTTTTAAAGCAGAGGCATCTGAGCAATGCCTATAAAGAAATAGAGGTAGATATGATGCTGACTGGAGGAGAAATCTCCAAACAAACTGTATGCCAAGTAATACAGAATTTTCATATTTTGGTTCCAGGACAATGTTTTTTTTTCCATATTAGCCCCTCTGCTGATGATCGTTGGTGAGGTTTTTTTTCCTGTGCTGTCAGCCTCTTTTGTCAGAGTTTAGATGTCACCAGTCAGTACCAATATTGAAATAGTCTAGGTGGTTTTATAGTATTTACCTGGATGTCCTACAATTCGTCATGACTGCTAAGAGACTTGCTCCTTGCTTCTGCACCAAAACTAAAATTGTGACTTGTTGTTGCTGCCATAGACCTTCACAAAATAACTTTCTAAACTTCTGGACTCAGTTTGAATTTGTTGATATGTATGGCAGCATTTCTTATGGCCATCTGATCAGCCAAAAGATTGAGTTAACTTGGTATATACTCACACCCTTTATAATCTTCAGTGTCGCAGGCTATCCTCAGAATAAGTCACTCCTTTCTGCCCCGCAAAAGCAGACCTTCATAGACTACCCAACTGTATTGCCAGTCTTTTGCCTAAGAACAGCTCCAGATCATCAGCAAAATCTAGCAGCATGAGATATGAAAAAGTGTATGTCAAATTTACTTTCAGAAGACTCAAGATTTTAGAAGAATGGACATTTCTTTCTTTATCATTAGACAGCCCAATTGGGCCAGGCAGTATTAGAGTCTCAATCTCCAAAGCACACACCAGATGTGTCAACATGCCACAAAAATCCATCAAGGAATGTTTCTCGAAGGCAGTATCTACAATTTGAATAAAGTATAACTTTGCCATCATCTTAGTGATTTGTTCTGGAGCCACTTGGGGTCATCCTTTATGGTTACAAGACACTACAGACTTACTCTGTGACACTTGGCCTATGCTCACCTGACATTGAAGATTAATATCAGTCAGCACTCCCTACTGATGGCTTCTTACTGCCTTCTAGTACCTTTTATTGAGCATTCAGGAGTTGCAAGACAATGCCACCATATAGATAATTACTTAGCTATTAAAGGTGATCTTACATCATCTTAGGCAACTTATAATAATAAAAAATTGCAAGACAAAACAAACTACAATAGTGTTTGTTCTTCTCAGTAACCCATATGTATAAATAAATAACAAAATCAATCCAGCATACTGTTGATACACTAAGGCAGTTTAAAAAGATCTTTGATAGTTTTGTAATGTTTTAACTTGCACAGCAAATAAGGAAAGTAGGGGAAAATGTCATCAATGTATGTGTATAATACATCTTTTTATACTGTCATAGTGTATCAACAGTATGCTGTCTTGATTTTTTTATTTATTTATACATATGGGTTACTGTGAAGAACAAACACTATCATAGTTTGTTTTGTCTTGCAATTTTTTTATTATTATTTCTTAATCAAGTTTCACATATATTTCAATGTTTAGTTTTAAAACATCGTGTTGAAATACAATTTGAATCCTGTAGAGGAAATTAATTATGGTCATGTGGTGGTGCCTGGCTTTTAAAAGGAAGTAATGTCAATGTTTTATGTAATCTGATGAAGTCAAGTGTATCTACTGATAAAAGCGCTCATTAAAAGAGTATTTTTCTTCTTTTTGTAGTGTTTTTTTTTATCTTCTTAGACACCCTAGTGTGACAAGACATGACCTTCAGAATTAGAAATGTTATGAATATGCTTTTCTAATGCTGGAAGATACACAATGGTGAAAGTTTAATTTTGCCTACCATCACCTCAAGATCTTTTAGCATAGTATCATATTTTATGATTGGACTATTTATTTTATAATCATAAAATATGTTCTTTATTGGTTTTATGATGTTATACCTATCACAGGCTATTCAACTATAAACTCCTATAGTACAATGGAATACAACCTCCTTGCATGTTAGAAATCTGGTATGGAGATCTAGATATTTGACATTTATTGTGCTTCTTTACTGGTCATGCTAGAAGATGGAGCACTGGCAATGAGATGCTGTACATCAATAATCTAGTTCCTTACATGAGCATCTGGTCATCTCAGGATTGCTAGATGGATGGTGCTTAAATGGCTGGCTAAGCCTAGCAAAAATGTACAATTATATTGTGTAAGAATAGCAAGTAATGCTACTACTAGCTTTATTTCTCCAGATGCTTAGGTTTCTATATACCTCAGTGGGAATGGACCCCATTTCCAAGTCAGGGTACAATTAGAGTTCATGAAATTAGAATTGCTTCAGCCTTTCATGTTAGTCTAGAGGCTTTTCTCAGTTCCTGAAATATACCTGCCTCCTTCAAAGTTCATATGAAGTTATGTGTGTTGGTAAGATATTTAATTATGATTGTATATTCTTTTTAAGTCCTAGTGCTCCTACTGCTGTTGTGACTTTTGGGTGTCCTTCTTCTACATTGCTCTCATTTCTCCTTCTTAATCTTGGAATTGTATGACTTTGTTTCTTTCCATACATAAGATACTATAGTCATGGGCATAGCAATCTCAATAATCAATGGCTTTTTTTTTCTTAGACTACTGTTTTTGGTTTTCTTGCATCTGAGTTTTGAACTGTTGGTAATAGCTGATCCCATGTGATATAATCTTCATCATTGCCAATAATGCTTTGTGGTTCATGTTTTCCATACTTCTGTTATCTTACACTTTTTTCTTCATACTTTCAAACTTTCATGATGTTTAGATCTGATGACATCAAGAAATGAGTATGCAGCCCCAGAAATGCAAATCAATATTTAGTCAATTTCAATGAGGCCCACACTGCCTTCAGATTGAGATATGTGTAATCTTGCCATGTGGTGTTTTTTATATATCATTTGTTAAGCATGAAGTATTTTTGTGTGTTTTGTTTCTTTGTCTAACTGATTCAGTGCTTATTGGGCCAGTCGATCACAAAAAAGCTATATGTTAGAACAAGAAGAGCAAAGTGATTTATAGTTTGGACTTTATTCTTAGTTCTGAAGGCAGTTCTCAATAGTTAGTCTACTAAAATATTTCCTACAGAGCTTTGTTCAAATCTGTTCTTGTTTTTTGCTGCACCTTCATCTTTTCCAATTATTTATGTATTTCCTCCTGCTTAGGTTCTTTTATATTACATTCCTGTCCCAGGTCAATATTTTCTTGATGCTGCAGATTTTCTTTATAAATGTTGCTTTTGCAAATTTATCAAGATCATTCCTCATTCTTATTACATCTGAGAAAATTTTAACCATAGTTATGCTTTCAGATACTGATTTGATGAAGTATAGAATATTAAATCATCCCCAAAAAGAAGACTAAATATCTTTGAGAAACTTTTTTTTTCTGAGTTAGGCTGTAACCACATCCTAACCTATTAATGTTCATTATCACACTTTCCTTAGCAAATGTAGATAACTAGCCCTTAGTGACTGGGAGTAATCTCCTTAAAATATACCATATCAAATTTTACAGTTTTTGAGGCAAATAGTGTGCTAATTTCACAATGAATTTCATTCATAAGCACTGTGCCTTAAAACTTTTCTTGAAACCGAAAATCCCTGACATGACATCAAGAAAGGCTGTACATACAATCTCTCACTACATAAATTAGTGTATAAACTACCATTTTTCTATGCTAGTTGCAACAATAAAGAAGTCCTATATTCTAGTAAGATGATTTGTCAGCTATTTCTTACAGGTGGTGCATCCATTCTTGAAAATTGAACACATTTGATTCTCTATTAGTAAAACCATGAAGTTGTTCCTCTAAATAAGTATGGTGCTTTTGATTACCCATAATGCTTTGCATGTGCATGTAAATTATTGCCAATACCTAAATTGAGATCATTTTATGAGTGTGGTTATAAGAGAAAACTAAGTCAACAGTAAAAATAAAACACCAAAAAAGTCCTAATCTTTGTTCTGTTTTCAAACTCATTGCTGCTTTAACATTAGAAAATATCCAGAAATAAAATTCACTATAAAACACAGATAAAAACTGCAGCAATACACTTTTTGTAAACAGGTTTATGGGTTAAGGGTGAGACAAAATAGCAGGAGTGACAAAGAAATATTTTGGTTTAAAAATAATCAATAGTGATACATTGTAGATACTATTGTGTAGAGTTATGTTGTGTAATGCTAATCAATAGTGATACATTGTAGATACTATTGTGTAGAGTTATGTTGTGTAATGTTAATCAATAGTGATACATTGTAGATACTATTGTGTAGAGTTATGTTGTGTAATGTTAATCAATAGTGATACATTGTAGATACTATTGTGTAGAGTTATGTTGTGTAATGTTAATCAATAGTGATACATTGTAGATACTATTGTGTAGAGTTATGTTGTGTAATGTTAATCAATAGTGATACATTGTAGATACTATTGTGTAGAGTTATGTTGTGTAATGTTAATCAATAGTGATACATTGTAGATACTATTGTGTAGAGTTATGTTGTGTAATGTTAATCAATAGTGATACATTGTAGATACTATTGTGTAGAGTTATGTTGTGTAATGTTAATCAATAGTGATACATTGTAGATACTATTGTGTAGAGTTATGTTGTGTAATGCTAATCAATAGTGATACATTGTAGATACTATTGTGTAGAGTTATGTTGTGTAATGTTAATCAATAGTGATACATTGTAGATACTATTGTGTAGAGTTATGTTGTGTAATGTTAATCAATAGTGATACATTGTAGATACTATTGTGTAGAGTTATGTTGTGTAATGTTAATCAATAGTGATACATTGTAGATACTATTGTGTAGAGTTATGTTGTGTAATGTTAATCAATAGTGATACATTGTAGATACTATTGTGTAGAGTTATGTTGTGTAATGTTAATCAATAGTGATACATTGTAGATACTATTGTGTAGAGTTATGTTGTGTAATGTTAATCAATAGTGATACATTGTAGATACTATTGTGTAGAGTTATGTTGTGTAATGTTAATCAATAGTGATACATTGTAGATACTATTGTGTAGAGTTATGTTGTGTAATGTTAATCAATAGTGATACATTGTAGATACTATTGTGTAGAGTTATGTTGTGTAATGTTAATCAATAGTGATACATTGTAGATACTATTGTGTAGAGTTATGTTGTGTAATGTTAATCAATAGTGATACATTGTAGATACTATTGTGTAGAGTTATGTTGTGTAATGTTAATCAATAGTGATACATTGTAGATACTATTGTGTAGAGTTATGTTGTGTAATGTTAATCAATAGTGATACATTGTAGATACTATTGTGTAGAGTTATGTTGTGTAATGTTAATCAATAGTGATACATTGTAGATACTATTGTGTAGAGTTATGTTGTGTAATGTTAATCAATAGTGATACATTGTAGATACTATTGTGTAGAGTTATGTTGTGTAATGTTAATCAATAGTGATACATTGTAGATACTATTGTGTAGAGTTATGTTGTGTAATGTTAATCAATAGTGATACATTGTAGATACTATTGTGTAGAGTTATGTTGTGTAATGTTAATCAATAGTGATACATTGTAGATACTATTGTGTAGAGTTATGTTGTGTAATGTTAATCAATAGTGATACATTGTAGATACTATTGTGTAGAGTTATGTTGTGTAATGTTAATCAATAGTGATACATTGTAGATACTATTGTGTAGAGTTATGTTGTGTAATGTTAATCAATAGTGTTACATTGTGGATAGCTTTGAATGTGATGAGCTCTGGTTCCTACCAGTGTATATTCACAGTAATTCCAAGCCTAGGCCATGCAGGAAATATGGTTCAACAACTTGAACCCTATCTCTCTGAAATGAACCATATTAACCACCGCCACTACAATCTAGGCCTAAGACTTCGTTAATGTTCTCTTCCTCAAGACTCTTGCCAACATACATTCCAACAGACATCTTCAGAATAGTAAGGCAGTAACCAGAATGTGAGTGCCAAGAGATATTGAAGTGCCGAAGTTACACTATTCTAAATCATAGTAATTTATGAGGAGGACCGTTTTATTTCATGTTACGCATAGTAACTGATGGTGGTGGTAATGGTACTGAATATCAACTCAGTGCAAATTAATACTTTCCACACTGTCATAAATCTGCTGTGCAACATGCCCTGTTGGGACTTGCTGGTGTACTTTACTCTAGTATGGTGTGGTTAAATGTGTACCCAGGCCATATACCCATTTACCATTCAGAGGTTTTGAAATTACAAACTTATTTATGTATTTTATTTCCTTTTTTGACTGTGCAATTCTCACTAAGCCTATGGTTATATTTCAGAGTAGAACTGAGATGGTCTTTACAGTGATTATTGGAAATTACCAGGACACAGAAGAATCTATCCTTTTTTCTGTTGGAGCTATGTCTTGCTGACAAGTGTGGCAATTTGGCAGTTATAGTATAATTGAGGGGACTTTCAAATGTTTGAATTATAGCACCTAGTTCGATTTACTTGGTGTACCAGTTTTTGGCAGTTTGCTTAGTGCCTACACACACACACACACACACACACACACACACACACACACACACACACACACACACACACACACACACACACACACACACACACACACACACACACACACACACACACACACACACACACACACACACACACACACTCTCTGACCTACTGCACATAACTCAAATTTTGTTCAATCTGTCATAGGACACTCAGTGAATAAAACTGCACTTGACTTTCCACCATTGTGTGCTGCAGGTGGGTTACTCAACTTATCATGTTTAGATAGAGAATTTCCCATTCATTTAACTCATGCCACTTTACAGACATGATATAACACTGTTATTGTAATATTGTTAGGGTCACCTTATATCTGTGACATAGCTGTTATGTACTCTATCAACTTGGACTTGTCCTCATCTACAAGAGAAACCTCACTGTTTGACAATAATGAATACCAATATCCTTCCTGAAACAGAATTCGTATAAAAGTGTATGGATTATTGGCCTCTACATTAAACCAAACAACAATACTTTCACTGCAGAAGACATTTTATCCTGGACATCTAAGACTGTAACCCAAGATACCATAATTTTAGGAGATCTTATGTCAAATACCATCTGATAGCGAAAGTAATACTAATCCCATATATACCATAAGAATTATTGCAAAAAACACCAAAAACAGCATCTGCAACATAATAGGGAATCTAACTAATCTATAAAAGATATGTTCATAGCTGCAGTAAAACTTTGCAAGTGGAATGAATTAAAAGTGCTTCCAAAAAAATGAAGCAACATATATATTTTTTGACATATTTCTCAATATATGAGATCATCAGGTCCCAATGAGAAGAAAGGGTGAAGCTAATTCATGTCCCTGAATTACCTCCCACACAAAATAATTAATGAAATAAAGAAGCAAAGCATGGCAATCAAATGAAAGTCAATCAAACTAAGAACACTACCACAAATTATTGAACCAAAATACATTTCTTATACAAATGGACAAGAAAAAACACTCCATAAACTTGCAGCAATGTTAACCAAACAGTCCTAAGCATTTTTGTATACCAATTCACGATCTCATTCACCTAGTCAAAACTATACAATCAACTCCTCTAATGTATGGCAGACAGATATCACCTGCAAATTTAATATACACTTTATACATGCAGCTACCTTACTTATTCAAAATCACACTCCCCATCTGCTCCATTCTTGTCACCTACCACCACTCCTGTGTTCAGTCTCTAATCTATCCCTTTCTCAAATAAGATAAACCTTCTTCACAACTATAGCAAACCACTATATTAGTTGACAACCTTCTTACTAAATACATAAAAATGTGCCCACACTAGTAAAAAGATCCATTCTGGAATCTTACTTTCCACACATGGAAAAAATCCTATCTTTACACGAGAAAGGTAAATATACTAAATTATCATACTACAGGCCAAGGGTTTCCTCCAGGTGCTACGGTTTCCTCCCACATCCCAAAGACATGCTGTAGGTGGATTGGACACTCTAAATTGGCTTTAGGCGTGAATGTGTGCGTGTGTGTGTGCCTTCTGTGGAAGGTAGGGCATCGGGCTGGCAACTTGACACTGTAAAACTCCACTTCCAATTGTGAGCAGACAGATGATCTGCTGTGGTGATCCCTAACCAGGAAAAGCGGAAAGAAGAAGAAGAAGATCATACTATAGGCCAGTTGCTATACTCCCCACATTATCTAAGGTCCTCAGACAGTGTGTCCACTCACAATTACCAGATTATCTTTCAAACAATAATCTGCTTTCTCCAACTCAACACAGTTTCTTCCAGGCCGTAGTACAGAGACAGCATTATTGCCCTTCGTCAATACTATGGATACCAACAGTAATGAAGGAAATCAATTCTCTGCACTTTTCCTGGACCTGTCTATAACACTTGACTCTGTCTTTCATCCTAAGCTCTAGCACAGACTGACATGACTGGGCATGTCTACATCCATCCACCCACTATCTTGTGCTTTATCAGTCGCCATACCAACAGAAGCCAATGTGTTAAATGGAAAAATAGTTACTCTTCCTTCCTACTCATTAAAATTGGTGCTCCATAGGGATCCATATTAGGACCAATACTGTTTAATATGTTTATAACTGATATGGTCACACACTAAAAATTCAGCCCTAATTCAATATGCAGATGACTGTCCCTCATTTGCTCTGCCCTCACACTATGAGAATTACAGTAATTTAGCCAGGAATCTTTCTCCACAGTGAACACATGGTTAAACAATCTCAGCTGCTTTTTAATGCAAAAAGGCTCAATTACCTTTACTAACTTCTAAACCTAGCTTGGGTGATAAAACTACTTTCACTGTCACATCTGCAGACAGTACTATTATACATCCCCCATGCATGTTTCTCTCATTTTCACCAACTTGTAATGCTCACAGCTATCAAAAATTGAACAGTGCTGCATCACATTAAAAGATCTCAACTGACACAAGCTCCCCAATCACCTTAGCCTTACTTAACAAAAAATATCTCCTAAGATTCTCTACCAGTCTGATAAATGTCCATCTCTTACTACTCTCCTTCAATGATACAGTTCGTCAAGAAATGTTAGATAAAAACACATTATCATTCCACCACTGGGGAAGCTCATAATTCCTTCAGGAAGTCCATGTACTCTACTTATATCTCTAAATTATGGCATGACCTCTCTCGTACACTAGTATACTTACCTCATACTACAAAAATGGTTAGCTGAGTCATTGCTCACACCATTCTGGCTAGTATATCCTTTAGCAATATACTGTAATCATGTCTAGTCTTTATAACAAAACTTTCATATAATCTGTATTCCTTTTATTTATAGTTCCACAAATGCTCATTTAGCATCCCTGTCTACACCCCTTCACTCTGTGCATTCAAAAATGTTGTAAAACTGTTCTTTTATATAGATTAATACTAATTTATGTTTTATTTAAAATTCCATGACTGTATTCTAATACCATCATTTTTAAGTGTCTTGTTTCATTACTTTAGTATTTACTAAACCAAACAGTATGCTATAAATGTTTGTATTGCGAACATATATGTAATACTTTATATTTTGTTTCTTTCATTGGAGCTTTCCTCCTTAGACCTCTGTTGACTGAAGAGGGGGCATTTTACCTTCACAGTCTACCAATGCAAATGCATAAGTAAGTAAGATAATAAATACATCTTATTGATAAGAAAGTGTGACAAAAGACATATCTGAGCTACAATACAACATATTGTTCCACGTCCACTATGTGTGGATGAATGCAAATGTATAGAAGATCGGAATCCCTGAACTGCATTCTTCAAAAACATCTTTCTGGAAAAATACGTTTATGAGTGCTTTTGCAGGATGACAAGACTCTGCAACCAATGATGTGGCGGGGAAGCTGCCAGATGCCCATGAACGTATACCAGCTCCAAGGTCATGCTTACTTGTAAACAGGGGAATTTCCGCAAAAAAGGGAATCACTTCCGACACAGTAAGTTAAAAGTGATTTCCTATGGAGGAACTCTGATCGTTGTCAAGTTGAAGTTGGGCAGTTGAAGCTTGAGAGCTCAGGCTTTGTGCACCAGTAGAGTAATGTTTTTTTTTTTTTTATCATGGTACCACATTCAATGCAAAGTTCTAGAATTAATATAGTTTCTCTTTTAACAACAGTGCTACATGTATTCAAATGTAATGAAGAGCAGTAACCACCATATTCAAAATCAGATAAAAACTACAGTGAGTATATGCATACTGTAAGTGCAATGTTATTCAGCATAAAACCTACAAAATGACTGTTTTTTTCATATAATAGATGTTTTTAGTTATAGGCAATTTGATGAAGAAAATGAGAATATTTTTATGTTTAAAAAGTTAACAACAAAACAGAATAATACAATATTACAAGTATATAGGGTGCTCAGCATGCAAATTTTAATAAAATCAATGCAGAGTCATGGATATCAATGTTTAACTTTATTTTGATGATCAAAATGGACATAGAAACATTTTCCTATTTCTTTTTTCAACTAAAAATATGCTTTAACGGCACTTCATTTAGTAAAAAGTTGCAAGATAACGCCATCAGAGTAGTTAAAAGAAGTATAGAATGCTGTTTTAGCATATGGAAGACTGGACAGAAGGTGGATAAAACAGATGTAAAGAAACGTCATAATTTGTTTCTGAATAAGAATATGTTTAAATATTATTAATAAATTGGTCTCCCAGTGATGGAAACATGCTTCAGAGGGGTACCTTCAGGTATACCCTTACCCTTCTGTTTGCTGAACCCCAAACTCAGATGAACAGTCAGAGTTAAACTCAAGCTACTATACATGCTGTTTGCCAGGGAATAGTGGACATGATTACTGATGGAAAGATAATTACTTCTGAATTTGGTTATCCACTCAGGCTTTGGCATGACTACATATTTCTAAATCTTAGCAGTGGGAAAGATGAGAGAGAGAGAGAGAGAGAGAGAGAGAGAGAGAGAGAGAGAGAGAGGAATAATATAGTGATTGAATAATTGATGTATTTACTGAAATAAATTTGAAGGATACCAAAAAGGCATGTCTCTCTAGTAAAATCTATGTTAACACCCTAAAGAGGTTTATCATCTGACTGAATCCTTCCCACACATCATACCTTGCTACAAAAGCACAACTCATTTTCAAGGTCAATGTGTAACAGCTCATATTATGCACAACATTTGTTACCTCAACAAAAATCATGCATATGAGTTTTTCAGTGAATTGTTCTTGTAAGTAATTTTTAGTACTGTAACTTCCAGATGTGGAACAGAGGTTGTTCTAAAGGATGCTTGTCACTTAGGAAGACAATTGTGGAATAAAACTGAAATAACATTAGCTCTGACCCAATATGTCAGATTTCTGCTGAAAAACATGTGAATAAGTCACTTCATAGAGACCACACAGTGTGACATGAGTGAGACATTCTGATTTTCTGTTTTTGAGTCAGAATAACAAATAATGAGAAGGTTAACTTGTGAGTAGCAGTTTGTATGCCAGACTTGAAAACAACACACTGGACCTGAGACAACAAGGGAATTAGAGCTCAGTTAAGCCTAATTGTCTCATATTACACAAATGTTGGATGCTTTATATTAAGATGAAGAGGTAAGTTTTCTTCCTCTTCTTTCGGTTGCTCCCATTAGGGGTCGCCACAGCGGATCATCTGTTTCCATTTCTTGCTGTCCTGTGCATCTTGCTCTGTCACACCAACCACCTGCATGTCTTCTCTAACCACATCCATAAACCTTATCTTAGGCCTTCCTATTTTCCTGTTACCTGGCAGCTTCATCCTTAGCATCTTTGTCCCAATATACTCTGCATCCCTACTCAGCACATGTCCAAACCAACGCAATCTTGCCTCTCTGGCTTTGTCTCTAAACCTTCCAACCTGGGATGACCCACTAATATATTTACTCCTAATCCTGTCCACCCTTGTCATACCCAGTGAAAATCTTAACATCTTTAATTCTGCCACATCCAGCTCTGACTCCTGACTTTCTGTCAATGCCACTGTCTCCAACCCATATAACATAGCTGGTCTCACTACCCTCTTGTAGACCTTCCCTTTCACTCTTACTGGTACTTGTCTGTCACAAATCACTCCTGACACTCTTCTCCACCCACTCCATCTTGCCTGAACTCTCTTCTTCACCTCTCTTCCACACTCACCATTACTCTGAACTGCTGATCCCAAGTATTTAAACTCATCCACCTTCACCACCTCTACTCCCTGCATCCTCACCATTCCTCTATCCTCCCTCTCATTCACACACATATATTCTGTCTTAGTCCTGCTGACCTTCATTCCTCTTCTCTCTAGAGCATATCTCCACCTCTCCAGGGTCTCCGCCACCTATTCCCTACTCTCACTATAGATCACAATGTCATCTGCAAGATGGAGAGGTAAGTACTAGGGTTTAATCAAATATGAAGTGAACATTTTGAAATTAAAATAAGTCCATATCAGTCCTGGGTTAAACTGTAAAAGACTATAGTGGGAATTTCATATTTTGACTGAGGTACCATACCGGTCCAGGATGGCTTTAAGTTTCATGGTAACTGGTGAGGTGTGACATGAAAAATTACATCAGTATTAGTTTTGCAATGCCTTAAGAGTGTCTTTTCAGTACTCATTCTGATTGGACTGTGGATCTCATTTCTATAATATTTCACAGTATTTAACGGGTTCTTTCTGACCCAGTCGGACATTCCTAGTAAACTAATGTCAAACACATAAATAAATAAATAAACAAATACATAAATAAATAACACTGCTACATTGTGGCACCAATTAAAAATATCTCATAATTAGTGGCTCAAATGCTACATGTGCTGCTGATAAGATATATTTTATGTCAGCAATTCTAGGATAACTTTTCTTCCAAGGAATCTATATGATGAGATTAAGAAACTGGGAAAACAGTCATGTATTATGCATAGCAGGAATCATATATAGAAGGTACAATAAATGAGATTCAGTGTTCATTATAAATATGCTTCATCAGCCAATAACTGAAAGAGGACTTTTGCCAAATATTTTTTCTTAAAGATTGTGAAATATTTATTTTTCTTACTCTCAGAAGCAGGACAGAGGAAAACAATGTTGTATTTCAAATCATGAATGGCTCAGCCATTGCCTAGTTGTCAAAACTCTCCTGCAGGCTGAGTTAAGGAACACCAGACAACCAGTGTTCTACATGTAATTAGAGAATTTATCACACGATCCAGTATACTGTAGTACTAGGGGGAGACAAGATGAAGGACAGCCAAGTGTAAGAAAGGTATTGTCTGCAAATGGCAGAAGAGCAGTGGAAACATCACAAGCAGTGATGGGTGAGGTTTGTTCCCTGACACTAGTCCTTCTTATTAATTATTCAGAAATCAGGTTAAATAAGTATGTGGGAATAATTAACAACCCTGCTTGTTTCCAGAGCTAAGAGAATGGAGGATGGGGATAATGAACAACCCTGGTTGTGTCCAAAAGCTAAAAAAAACATTGCTGGTTCTGCCTTTTTTCAATAGGTACAGGGTAAAAAAATGATTTGTCTGTTTAATAAAGTGAGGTGGGAAGTCCATTACATCAGGCATTAACTACATGAAATCCCTTTTGATCTGATCCATTTTCTCAGGACTGAGAGCTACAAGTACCCAGCGGATTTGATTCCAAAAGTATGTAAAATGATTGCAAGACTTCATGGAGGGGTTGTATCACAAAACTTGCTATAAAATTAAGAAGCTAACTTTTTCAGCTTGGAAAAATTGTAGTTTTTGCAAACATGCTGTTTCATGTTGATCAGTGGGAAGGGTCAATATGATGAAGGAACAAAGAGATCTTTCCCTTAGGAATTACCATATGCAAACTTTTCAAATTGAAGAATGCCAAAAATGAGGTTATGAGGACTTGTGATTGAGTTAAGCAAGGGAAAGAGCCATGCACTACTAAAGATGTGTGTAAAAGTCAACAGCCAGACATTTAACTTGGCACTTTAATGGATTTCACATGTTTACTAGCAAGGTTGAATTCTTTGGTAGACAGTCAAAAATGTAGATAAATTGTTTCTTCCTTGATTAAACTGGGAAGGATAGAATTCAAAAAAATGCCTTCATATTTATTTTACAGTTAAACATATGTAAAACATTATAAAGGTCCATGTTGTATTTATCAAACTCAACCACTCCTGTGATATCATAATAATAATAATAATAAAGACGGTGATGATGATGTTTTTTTCTACCCGATCTATGTTTTGCTAGGATGTATACCTAGACCTTTATAAAAAGATATGTATGTAGGTATAATAAAGATCTGCTCTGGTGGCATTCTGATCAGGTGATTGTTGTGCGTCGTGAAAGGTAGACTCTGTAAATGTGTTCTTTTTTTAGATTATTTTAGTGGTGTATTTGTTTTAAATTATGTTTACTCACCCAAAAGCCTACTGATCTCCAACACATATTAGTGCCAAAGGTTTTAAGGTTGTTCCATTTAATTGCGAAGTTGGTATCAGAGGTATAAATTGCACCACATAAGAACTGTTTTGTACCTCTTTATATGTGCCTTTCCACATGATAAAAGGAGAGTTCTCCAGACAGTAACACTTTCTGACTTGGTAAGAGAGTAGGGTTGCAAATGAAAGAATGACGCATGTCTTGGAGGATAAATTTTGCTTTCTGCAAACCGTAAGATGTAGGAATAAAACATCAGAAAGAAATCTAGTCTTGAAAAGCTGCTCACTGAGGTGCTTTAAATGTATTTTTTATCCTTGCTATTCAAAATCTTACAAAGGCCAGAAATGTTCAAACTCCCACTAATGTAGCAGACTTCTCAACCTGCAGCCATTGAAAATGCACCTTTTGTAGAAAGCACCAGTATAAAAATTAAAATAAAAAAAAAATACTCAAAGGATACATCTCAAAGTTCAAACATTGAAAATAGGTACAAAGGACCTTGAAAAAAAGGCACATCCACCCAAAAATCTGGACAGCTGACTAGTATAATATTTGAAAGCCAAATAGCACATAACTATTCCTGCTTCCAGTAGGAATGTGAAATGCTAATCAGCAAACTGTTTAAAAGACAGTAATTGACAAAAATGATGAAAAATATAATCACATTATCAAAGAGACAGCAAAAAATCTGGAATCTTTAATGAACTGTATTCTAGATTTCTACCACACAAGGTCATTTTATTTTTCTTCTGAGAAAGGGTGATGTCAGATGTGTGTCCTCTTTCTTTAAATTACTCTATTATGCTTTTAAGCGCAGAGGTAATAGTCTTTGTACACCTATGAAATTTGATGTTGATGAAGGTTAAAGAAATAATGAGCACAGCAGTGTATTTCATCTTGCTGCAGACTAACTCATATACAGCCCCACATAAACACATCAGTATCAATACTCATTTAACAGTGATTATGTAACCTATCACATGCAGCCTTCTTCCCTAAGACTCCATAAAAAATGATAATCACCTTCTGCCTGTCCTCTGATGTTAAATTCTGAGAAAGATGAAAGAAAAATAACTAGCCACATTAATGTATATTTCAACTTGTTTATTCTTACACAGCAAAAACTTGTAATTATCCCTTGGTTTCATCCATAGTGCCACTAATCAATCACTGCCTGCAATCCCAAATAAATAACTGCTTCTTTTTACCGCCTCTAATATTTCGTCACCAGGAAGTGGCAGAAGTAATGGCCACAGTAATGTACTTTAACATGTTGCTACAGCCCCCACCAAACACTATCACAGTCACTTTAATAAGTTTAAAAAGATAAGAAAGGAAAGCTGATTCAGCTACAGATAGTGTCTGGTTACCTGGCAGGAATTTAAACAAAAATAAATATCTATAAAAGACATTCTCTGCAATCCAAACACAACATTCTCTTTACAGTGCAAGCCGCTGCATCAGAACCTAAAGCCCCTGCAACAAAACCTAAAATATTGTTGAGTTTCAGCTCACCACCTTTAAAAATAACTTCCAAGCTTGTAGAACACAGTGCGAGCTTTCATTTCAGAGGTAGAAATTATGTCACATAATTCTTATCTCCAAGAGAAAAAACATGGGAGTTATTTTACCAGATTTTAGGGCCATAAAGAAGTTTCTGGCAAGCTGGATTGTGACACTTGCCATGGGTTAGACAAACCTTTAGTTATGAAAGATGAGAAGGACTCATTTGAATAACAGCAGTTGAGATACAATAGCATTACCAAATATGGAGTCTTCATCCAGAGAGTCTTCTCTTAGTATGTTTACTGTTTATATCTCCTGATCAGCAAAGATTATTAAAACAAATACCAGTGCTATAGTTTGAGTGGCCACCTGCTGAAAAAAAAGTAGTGTGGGTAGTGTAGCATTGTCCATATTCAGGCTTGTGTTTTGGACCTAGTTGTTTGTTAGTAGAGGCTGTGTGTTTGAGCACATGTTCCAGGCCATCATAATATAGCCAAAAACAGTATAGCATTTCAGTGACAGTGAATTGTTTATGGCCATTGGCTGATTGGGATTGCCCGGACTACGGCTTGGATTAAGCACCTCATTGGTTCTTTCAAGCTTTTTGTTTAAAGTTGTTTCCCCGTTTCAACTTTGCTACTTAAGAAGTTAACGTGTGAGTGTTTCTGCCATTTCACACTGAGCCAATCGGAGGAAGGGCTCTGAGCCAACTAATCTGTGATATATAACATAAAGTATCCTGTTTTTTGCTTATTTTTATGAGTTATTTATAGCACTTTTATTGTCTGCATATACTTTTCTAGCTAGTTTCACTGTGTGTGAGGTATTAACTAGAAATTTTCTACAATTGTTAAGCATTGGTTGGATTTGTTCGTTCTGATTTTTGTTTTCCACCCTATTGGTATCCTGTTTTTATACTTGGCTTTGCAGTTGCCCGCCCCTACTGTAAATTTGATCTGGGATCCTCCCAGTCTAGTGTCATTACCTCATTCTACCTCATCCAGGGAGAACATTTGAGAAGGCCAACCCAGTTATATTCCACTCCTCATTTCCCCTTTCCACTTTACAGAAAAAAAAAAATTCTAAGCTTGTTTCCTGCCTTTCCTGTAAGTCATCTAGTCCAGATATAGATTTGCTGCTTCCAGGACAAGCTTCTGAGCCCCCAAGCCTTTCTGTGTTGGAGGGAAGCCTTCTAGCTTAATTTTGTTTCTTAGAACTAGCCAGCTTTCTAGTTTCAGCACTCAAATCTGTTTCTTTGAGCTCAGCACTTGTTCAAAACTAATTGTAAGCACTAAATAAGCTACAAATTACTACAGGACTCAACTTTCCTCACTTGTCTAGAGGAAAACAATTTTTAGTACTTAATAAATAAGCACCTATCCAGGCATGTCTAAGGGTCAGCTCCCAGTGTTTTCTCCTGTCTACCTGATGAATTTGGGCATCTTAGGGCAATGCAGCAATTGCCTCATGTACACAGACAACCCACTCCTCCTACCACCCAACACTACATCCTGTGAGAGATGCACTTATATTGCCAAACTGGAAGGAAAGCTCTCTTCACCCAAGACTGGACTAGACAGTCAAGAGGAGAAGGTAAACACTTGCACCACACCACACTCATCACATAGTCCCTCAAAACCTACACCATCAAAACACACACACATAGAAACATAAAACACACACCTATATTCACGGAGGCTCTCAATAAAAATCTACCCAAGCAACAGGAACCTTCAAAGCAGAAACGCAAGCAACCTCTACCCCCCAACACAACCCAAATGACACATAGCCCACAAACTCAGTGTTCCACTCAACCACAGCCCATGAAGCATAACAACGTACCCATCACTCTAGTCATAGGTGACTCTATAGTCAGGCACACTGATGTTCCATTCACCAGGATAGACAAGGAGAAAGTTACTGTCAGCTGCCTGTCAGGTGCCAGGATCCACCACATAATGCATGTACTCAGGTCACTCCACAACAAGTACAAATATGACTGTGTCATTGTCCATGTTGGTGCGAATGACCTGAGATGTACCTCCCTGGACTACATGAAAAGAGACATGGAGGAGCTCTCCGATCTTGTAGCCCGGGCAGGTATTACCCTAGCACTAAGTAGCATCCTGTCATCATCCAGAATGATACCATAGTACAAGGACAAAATGATTGACTTCAACAATTGGCTAAGCTTCTGGTGTCATTCTAAGGGGATCCAGTATCTGTCTGCCTGGGATGACATGATCAACAAACCACGATGCTTTGCCAGAGATGGCCTGCACCTGTCACCCTTGGGATTCTGGATACAGGCTAAGGCTCTTGCCACCCCTATAGTGCCTTTTTTAGGCAAGGTTCAAATGACAAATTCACCACCATAACAGGTACAAGCAAGCAAAATCTGAGAGTAATGCTACTTAATGCTAGAAGTCTAAACCTCAAAATACACTCACTCAAGGCACTCCTTAAAATGGAGAATATCGACATCTGTGCAGTGACAGAGACCTGGTTCAAGGCTCCAGAGAGCACCCCTGCATTACCAGGCTATAATTCATACCACACCTTTCGGCCACCTAACCTGGATCGAACACTAAAGGTGGAGGCGTGTCCATATTCATTAAGGATATCCACACCTCCAGGCTAGTTGCTCAGCATAATGCATCCGAGATTATCCAAGTGCAACTAACTCTGGGCATGACCACAATCTAAATTGTAGCTTGCTACAGATCCCCCGCCATGCCTAGGATTCCCACTCCTCATTTCTTGATACACTGGAAGATAATAGGGTACAACCTAACACCTTAATAATGGGTGATTTGAACTACCCCACCATTAACTGGGAAACTACTCATGTACCAACTCTTGTGCTCAACGTTTTCTGGAATTCATAAATTCCAATGCCTTGGATCAACTTATCCACACCCCCACCAGGGGCAGCAATATCGTAGACCTGGTCATTACCAACATGGGCAACTGGTGTTCCACACCAGAAATCAATTCCTCATTGGTCAGCTCTGTCCACAAGCTAATCACACTAGACATCGACATCCCACCCCCACCCCCCATTAGGGAAACCACTATAAAAATTTCTCCAAAGCCAACTTCACACTTCTTAAGACAGAAGTGGCAAACTTCACAACACCCATGCTGACGGTCAATAGAGTTACAACTGCTGAATCCTATAGAAATGCACTTTATAAGCACTTACACGAGTGCATGGATCATGCTATCCCTAACAGAACCAAGATGCCATCCTCCAAAAAAAGGAAGCCAATCTGGTGGTCCCCTGCCATAAACAAACTCTACAACAGAAGAAATAAGCTGTTGCAAAAAAAGAGTAAAATCCCATGATTGGAGGAACTCCGTGGTCAGCCTCAGTAAGAAGCTGAGATCCTTCATAAAATCCTCCAAAGCTAGTTATGAAAACAAAATCGCCACTGACTCTAAAGGCAACCACAAAGCATTCTATAGCTATGTCAAGAATCTCAATGGCAATACTCAGATCTGCTCTGAGTTACAGCACAATGGCACTAAATATACAGAACCAACTGATATTTCCAACATCCTGGCAGATAGGTTCAGTGCTAACTTTACCCCACTCTCACCCCCTAAAGGCCCCATCTCTTTACCAGAAGAATGCAGAGTTCCTGCAATCACAGCTGCACAGGTAGAAAACACACTCTCCAAAGCCAAGAACACAGCATCCATGGGACCTGACAACATCCCAGGCTGCGTTCTCCATGAACTACAGAATGAACTGGCACCCCACCTAAGTACCATGTTCAGTCATAGCCTTACCTCAGGCTTTGTGCCCACTGAATGGTGCACAGCAACAGTTATCCCACTCCACAAAGGGGGAGCCACCACGGACCCCAGTAACTACTGCACCATTAGCCTGATGAGCTTCATCTGCAAGGCTATGGAGCGTATCATCATGGAACTTATAAAGAATGACATTGGTAATCTCCATACTCTGGACCCTACCCAGTTCTGGTTTGTAAAAGGCAGATCATGTCTCCTAAACCTGATAGACTTCTTTGAAATGGTCACCAAAGCCGTAGATGAGGGTAAGGCGGTTCACACAGCCTATCTAGATCTCGCCAAGGCTTTCGACACCATCCCCAACTCTGGAATTATAGATAAACTCACTAAACTAAGTATAAATCCCTATGTCACAAGATGGGTAGCCAACTATTTCACTGACAGAACCCACACTGTGAAAGTAGCAGACTCTAAATCCAACTTCAGACCAGTGACAAGTGGAGTACCACAGGGTTCAGTCCTAGGTCCTCTCCTGTTTGGTATCTACTTCCTGAAGGACAGGCTAACACAGAATGTCTTTGGCTAACAAAGTTCGCAGATGACTGCAAACTAGGAGCCATAGTCAAAACTCCTAATGATGTGGACATCCTACAAAAGGGCCTCACTGAGACAGATGCCTGGTGTCAAGCCATGGCCTCAAGCTCAATGCCAAAAAGTGCATTGTCATCCCTTTTGGTAAAACTCTGTACCCATGAACTACCACATATGCGGTAGGCTACTTAACACCGAAAGTGTGATAAGACACCTTGGGACACAGGTGGACAGTAGTCTCTCCTTTGATAATCACATCGCCACAGTAGTCAGGAAATCCTTCTATGTGGCACACCTCATCACAAAAGGTTTCTCATCCAGGAAAAAAGAGTTCATTGTTCCCCTCTACTCATCACTCATTAGACCCATTATAGAGTACAATGCCCCTTTTGGTATGTACCTCACAAGACTTCTACAACGAGAAAGGCCACAGAAATACCTCACAAAAAGGATTACTGGTCTCAAACAGATGCCCTACGCAGACCGTCTCAAAAAACTCCAGCTTTACTCTGTTGCATATCGCCTACTCAGAGGCGATATCTGCCTAACATGCAAAGCTATGTCAAACCCAGAGCTGTTGGACATGCTCCACTTAAAGAAATCCCAATCCCTCCAAGCTACATGCTCTAGGGACCTAAACCTTGTCACCACAATAAACAGAACATGCTGGAGGGATAGATTCCTGTCCCAGAGACTTCCCACACTCTGGAACAAACTGCCTATCTGCATCAAACAAAGCTCCTCGTTAGCACTCTTCAAGAAAAATCTTGATGATTGGATGGGAAATAGGAAATTCACCCCGGGGATCACTTCTGTAGCTCTGCTTGACAGGGGCACAGGAAAATAATTTTCATGGGTAGCAAAAGCCATGGTACCATTTGGCTAGGCTTATATAGGCCCTAGCGCCAATAGCTTAGTACCTACCTATGAACCTATTATTTTCTTTGAAATGAACCTTATTTTCAACGTTTGTGTCTAATATATATTTCTGGGGCAAAATTTAGAGCTACAGTACAAAATCTATAGGAAGTCAAAGAGAAACTGCATGTGATAATGAACAGAATAACCCAATCCACTTTTCCAATAACTGTTTACAGATTGAACTAACTCAATAGAGCTTCTTGGGATGAATGCAAACAGACCAGAACCATAAAAAGATATTGATAAATAAGCAATAGAAAAGTTCAGTCTTGGTTGCAACATGTAATTAATGCTTCTTTTCATATACTGACTTTATCTACCCCAAAAACACAAGACTGGTCACAACTGAATCTCCATGTACTATGGTAGAAAAATACATTCACAATCCTGTATCTGAAATGCACTTTAATGAAACTGTAGAATATTTCCTATTGTTGTAGTAAACTACATTTCTAATACAGAATTGCAACTTTGTATTTAGATTTGTTAGTTCATAAAGAGGTTTTGTTAAGATATTTTAGAATGTTTAACCCTTTAAAATGAGATGGAAAGGCAGCACTGTTACACATTGGTTAGTGTTCCTGCCTCACAATGTTTGCTTCTCCAGTTCACTTGTTAACCTTTGTGTTATCTGTGCGGGGTCTGCACATCCTCCCTCTGTCTGAATGGATTTTGTTGGGTTCTCCAATCTCCTCCTCCATGCTAAACATGTACAAGGGGACTGTCAATATTCTACATTGCCTAGAATCATGTCCTCCATTTGCATGTTGGTGTGGAGTTGTGTCCTACGATGAGATGTGAATTGATTCATGGTAAATGTATCTGCCATGCATCATTGTTGTGCCAGAGCAGGCTTTAACATTTCTGCAACTGTGATAAGTCAGACATTTAGAAAAGCAATATAAATAAAGTAGGACTGGAGAGAAACAATGGGGAAAATGTATGTTTTTATCTGAAAATAGATGGTACAAGACAAAAAAAGTGCATAGGGTCCTAGCTGTTTATGCTAGACATTTGTGAAATGTTTTTTAGTTGAATGTTAAGAACTCTGCCACATAACTCTTAGGTACAGATGCACTGTCAGTGCATTTGTTTGGTGTATGTGTGTGCACACATGTGTGTGTGTGTGTGTGTGTGTGTGTGTGTGTGTGTGTGTGTGTGTGTGTGTGTGTGTGTGTGTGTGTGTGTGTGTGTGTGTGTGTGCGCATGCCTGTATGTGCTTGCATGTGAAAACAGGTTGTCTTAGAATGATTCATGGTGTGTGTGTGTGTGTGTGTGTGTGTGTGTGTGTATATACACATCTGCATGATGTGAGAACTTGACAAGTACAAGAGAGTTGAGGCTTTCTAAGAGTGATTCACTAGAAGGCATGCTATTTACAGAGACAAGAAAACATTCTTTTTAAGTTCAAGTCACCTAGTCAGACATTTAATGAGAAGATAAATCGCAATAGATTGAGATTTGCTGAAAGATTAGTTAAGTCCACTGAAGGATAACAAAATGTCGTAATTTGTCATTTTGTCTTAATGTGAAATATGCATGAGTTCGATTTTTTGGTTAAAAGAATAAATTACAGTGTCAAAAACATCCAGGTTCTAAGGATGTGTTGTGAATACAACAACAATCAACAAAACAATGTATTATCTAGAGCGTGTGCATTCACTTGATAATGCAATAGTGCGGATATATGTTGGAAAATATTCTGACCATCCTAATATTAAAAAAGACGTATGCAGTTAATAAGTTATACTGGCTTTGCTTTCACAAACAAGTGGAATAAAAATATGCAAAAGTACTGACATGTCACTAGACAGTCCCAAATGTAGTTTATGAAAACCAATGGCACTGAACATTCAGTTTTACTGTAATGTTAATATGTTCTAAAATTAGAGCCTTCTTGACTGTTGTGCATATGGATATTAGTGCAGAATACAGCCTGTTTTTTTTTTCATTTTGGAGGTAGAAAAGTTACCTAAAATTATGCCAGCCACTTTTTTCTCTTGAATAAAGCATGGGTGGTGGTGCTGCGGTAGCGTTGTCGCCTCATAGCAAGACGTTGTCCCATTCAATTCTCAGCTAGAGCGTCTTCTGTGTGGAGGCATACGTGAATGGGGTGTGCCTTCGTTGAAGGTTGTGCATCAGGGCTGGTAACCCGGTACGTAAAAATCCACTACCAATCATTAGCGGATCGGAGTTCCACTGTGGCGACCCCTAACTGGGAAAAGCCGAAAGACACAAACAAACAAACAATAAAGCATGGGTATCAAAAATTACACAATCCCCAGCAGACTTTCAAGTACTATTAATTTTCTGAGACTGTCAACATTTGAGATTCAGTGTCATATTATCATAAAAACATGTATTACCAGTATAACAAACATTTATTGCCTTTCAGTATACCTACTTTTACCTACAGTAGTAATTCCTCAGAAAGAATGACTTTTCTGAAACAGAATGATTTGTCTAGGAAAAATGTACTACCAGTAGCTTATCATTCATTTTGAAAATCTCTGCATGTCTGTGGGGATTCTTCATATCTCCGACTTTCTGGCCTGTCTTCCCTACATAGCCTTACTCTTTCCATTTCCCTTACTTGTTTAGGTAAAAGGCATTCTTCGTTAGAACACTAACCATTGGTTTTCATAAACTACATCCAATGCCCTTGTGCCATGAAATTTCTGTTTTCTGAAGTTGTTGTGTTGTTCAGACTACAAATCATCTCAAATGATTTGCATCATAGATGGTTGCAGAGTTATATGCCATTTTGGACTCTGTTCTGGCCTTTGTCTGCTTTTTTCAAAAATGTGGTTGTTTTTAAATGGTGGTAATAAGAGTTCTTGAAAAAATATTTCTCAAATTATCATCTCCACTGAATATCGGCTGGTGACCCTTTCTGTTTTTTTTTTAAGTTCTGAAGGATATGGTTCACTAGTGAAACCTACCAAAAAACGTGTCATTTGCGGCCATTTGTTTTCATATGGAGCAGCTGTTCCCTTGGTCACTGTATTGCTCTGTCGACTACCCATTCATTCTCCCAGCTAGACTGACCCTGAGCAGAAAAGGCTTCCTTCAATGGTTTTAGGAGTACATCACTTTCTGTTTGCCCCACTAAACCAGTTGACAGAATATAGCTTTGTGGAAAACTTGAGGGATGCTTTTAAAAGCTTATGTTTAGAGAATTCTTTCATGGTACAGAAAGAGATGTTGACACATCACCATCAAGCCCCATTTTCCCATTTTTCTACATGGGGTCAGGGCGATGCATCACCTTTCACCACTTCTCTCAATTCAGTGGCACTCTCTGACCTTGTTGGATGATCACATCTAACTGTCAGCAGTTTTCTTTCACACAATCCATCCATTTCTTTGTAAGATGTCTTTGTTTCCTTTTGCATTCATCTTGTCTCTCCCAAATATTTTCAACAAATTGTCTTCTTTTTTGCATACATGCTTCCTCAAACGTTCTGCCTTCACTGCTGATGTTTCTGTACCAAACAGAAGTACTAGTCACAACATTGTTTTATGCACTTTACTTTTCAACATCTTTGGTTTTCTTCTATCACACATGTCCCAGACACTACCAGTTGTCTGTAGCCTCTCTGAGTCAAATTTTGACCTTGTCATTCAGATATCCTGCCTTCTCAACCATCCATCACAGATACATGAAATCATTAACCTGCCCAACTGTTTTTATTTCTATCTCAGTTTTCATCTTCTTCTGATTTTTCCTATTTGCAGCCATAACAATTGGATTGTGTATACTTAATTTCATCCCATGTGCCTCCAATTTTGCATTCTATTCCCCTATCATTTGCTAAAGGTCCTGTTTAAAGTCAGCTTGTAATGCCACATCATGTGCATATATCAGCTTTATTGATCTCCCCTCTATCCTGTTTGCTAATGTAGTGCATCAGCAGTATGAACAGCAGTGAGATCACAGCTGAACCATGATACATCCCCCCTCCCACTCCCACTGGGACCCCCTCTGTGAGTCTGAACAAACTGAAACACAGATTATGTAAAACGATAAATGAATAAATAGTACCATTTTACCACTAGGTGAGCTACGTAGTTTTCCATGCAGTTTATGTAATGCTTTTGGAGGGTGAACAGTCTTATTTTTTTAGCTGTACATCTGCATATGTTTAGCTGAAATGTAACACAGGTTGACTGTTATAGAAATGTAGCTTCATCTGATGTTGTCTTTTCCATCCTTTCCTTAAAGTATGGGTTTTGGATCTGACCTCAGATCTGATTTTGACCATTCTCAAGCTTATGAATTCAGTGCCTAGGCTCCTCAATTGTGAACAGGCTACCTAAGATCTTGTTTATCACTATTAGCGCTGGATGGATTTCCACTGGTCAGGACTTTCAAAACATTTATAAATAGATAAGTGCTCTTCTTTATTTCTTGTTTCTTCAGTCTTCACCTTCCCGTTACCCTGTTATTGTCCTTCACTAGTGAGGGATAATTTCTAGATTTTCTTTCTATAATAATAATAATAATAATAATAATAATAATAATTATTATTATTATTATTATTGCCTTATAGACCTTACTGTTAACTACTAGTCTCTTATTTTTATCTCTGCAAAAAAAAAATCTTTCTTTCTTATTTATCTCTTTTCACCTATTTTTAGAAATATGACAGAGAAAATCAAGAAATATGCAGCTTGTTCACACAAGCTTCCAAACGTGGACATGCACAACAAGTGTGTATACTGTCTAGTCATATCTCACTTGGACAATGCGTGCTTCATTTGCAATGGTTAAAGTTTTCGGACTATAATAGAAAGGAGGAAAAAACAAATTTTGGAGAAACTCCTTCAATAATGTAATTCTGAAAAACCTTCTTCAGGATCAGGAAAGACTACAACTACTTCTTCTTCTTCCTCTTCTCTTGTGAAGAAGCCACTAGACATGATAAGCAAAAGGATCCTGAAAAGTATAAGACAAAAACCTCAAAAAGAGGTTTCCTGATGGATATCCTCTTTGGCTCCAGTGCAAAAAAGTTTTAAAACCTTTGGTGCTAATGCTCTTCTTTGATCTGATAATCCTCAGATCCCCATACACCTTCAAGCTTTTCATCAGGGCCTTACAGAAGTTGATGTGGATAAGATGATGAGGATATCTCTCTAGACCCAGATCCAACTAGGGGTTGTTCTGGCTCTGACCACTATAGGAAATGGAGGTGTTGTTTTTTCCCTTCATCCTTTGGTAACTCCTTCTCTGGTCTGACCTTCTGGATTGAGCACTTTGATCCTATTTTCACCCAAGATAGAACTGTTTCACTGCTAAGAGTTCATTCATGCCTCTTCAACTCCAGTGAGTTCTTTGATGAGGTTAGCTACGAGTCTGTCAGACCCATAAGAATCTCGGAGTCATAAGGTTGGATTTAATCCCCCCCTTAAGAGCCTCAGTGCTTGAAATTTGGCTCTGTTGTCAGTTTGGACCCAAGCTGGATGGTATCCAGGACTGAACTGCCATCTGAGGTTTGCGATCCTAGAGTGCAGCTCTCTGTATCCATAATGGGCTCAACATTTGAGGCTTTTGAGGATATGCTGCCTCAACTGAGAGAGAGGGCTACATCTCTGAAGTCAGATCTTACTATTTCCCATCAGATCTCCCAGGGTTTGGAGTGTATTCATTTTGTCTTGTCACAGCAGCCAGTTTCTAGAAGCCTTGACACAGTTCTCATACCAGAGACCATGTCAGCTTCTGAGTCCTCCCTAAACAGCCTATGATGGAGGTACAAAGGAAGCACAAGTGTGAAAGGAGACACTTTTATTCCCCTGAAGAATCTCCTGCCATATACACTGATTTTGATGAAGGAGAAGGTTCCCCCAGATCCCCCTTCAGGATATCTCATTGATGGAGATCCTCAAAATCCTAAGACAGAACAAGGGTTTGTCTTCCCAATCCTCTTCTCTAGAAGAATCAGTCTTCCTTGAGGCTTTTGGTTCTGGCCCATCTATGTCTTGGGTAGTCCCCCCACCGATGACATGATAGACTTAATCTCTTCGCAGGTATAGAAGGAACAGGACTCAGCTGAACCAATCCCTAAAAGACCCGACAGACCTTTGGTTGTTCCTAAAGACCAGCCCCATTCAAGCAAGGGGTCTGTAGTAGATTGTATGGTAATGGCTGTGGCAACAAAGAAGGAACTTGCAGAGGATAGTTCTTCTGTCCATCAGAGAGTCTCAGGCATTGGACAGATTTGCTAGGTATGTCTATGCCTCATCTACTTTTTCAGTGACAGCACTAAATTACTTGGCACGTCACATGTTTCCACAGGGACTTGGCCAAAGAGATTACCAAGTCTCTCCCAGGGACCTTATTTGTGGATCAAAGGAAATCTATTGACTCACAGTTAGCGACTGTTCAGCTTTTATTTGACATCACTATGTGCCTTTTCTCCAGTGCCATGGAGTGTGTGTCTAGAGCAGCCAGCATAGGCATTACTATCAGGAGACATGTCTGGATGTAGCTGTGCCACTTTGTGGAACATTTGAAGCTGTCCTTCATGAATGCCCCCACGATGGAGCAACCCATTTTGGGCCTAAAATAAACTTAAAAAAAAATATCTCCAGGAGTGGGAAAGATGGCAAATCCCTATCTGCCATATGAGGCAAATTCTCCAACACTCAAAGGACCTTCTCCAGAAACTAGAAGTGGGAGAAGAGAATTCAGTTTCATAAATCACAGGGATTTACTTCTGACACATCCAGGGAGACAGCCTCCGAGGCAGGGGGCAATGGGAACTCATATAATGGAGATCACCTCAGAGGCAGAGATGGCCCACAAAATCAAGGCTACAGATGACCTTTATCTGTGAAATCTTTCCAGTTCTCCTGAATGGTTTGTAGACTGCTGCACTCTGGAGGTAGTTGGATGGGTGCTTATCCTTACATCTAATAACCTAGACGTCAATCAGTCAAGACAAATGGGTGCAAAGGATCATTAAACGAACAACAGAAACATTCACTTATTTAATAAAACAAAAACAGATTCAAAAGAGCAACGCTTCCAGGTATCCCCTTCCTCAGTGCTTGCATGAAACAGTTTCATAAAAGCAATTAAATAATTAAGACACATCAGCAACATTATTTAAATGTTTTTATGAAACTGTTTTATGGGGAAAGGATAGCTATTGGTCTATAGTTAGAGAGTTCTGTAGAGCTTCCACCTTTGTGGAGTGGGATCACATGTGATATTTTCCAGAGACTGGGGATAGAGGCTTCGGTTATGGTTCTGTTTATCAGAATTGAGACTGGGTATGCTATGATATCAGTGGATTTTTGTAGGTATTCTGAGGGGAGAAGGTCAGCTGAGAGAGTGGTTGGTTTGAGTTTTTTAACTAAGGCTCTAATGAGTGAGGTGGGAACTTTTTGGAAGGTGAAGGATAGTGTATCACTGGATGTAGGGATTTCTGCTTTAGGGCATGTGGGACTAAGTTTGCTAGCAAGGGCCTGGATGGTTTCAGTAAAGAAGCAATTAAAAGCATTGGCAATAGACTCAGGAGTGTTTTGGGTTGTAGCTGAGGGGGTTGGAGTAGTGGATTTCCCTGGGTGTAGCAGTTTTTTAAAACCTGCCCAGAACTTCTGAAACTGGCAGAAGTAGTTTTTCTTGTCTAGTAATATGGATTTTTTGTATCATTCCTATGTTGGCGAAATTTTTGTTGATCTTGTGGGGTTTTTGATGAGCGCCAGGTGTAACAAGCATTATTTCTATGGATGATTTTTAGTTTGGTATCCCTAGTGAGCCAGGGAACAGATTTAGTTTTAATTCTAATGGTGTGAGGAGGTGCATGATTATTAAGGATGGTCAGTAATGTGTTATTGAAGTGTGCTACTGCCTCAGCTAGTGAAAGTTGGTTTAGTACTGCCAAATTACATAATTTTAGTTCTTCTAAGAATTTGCTGAGGTTAAAGTTTTTTTTTTTTGTTTCTTACTGTTTTAAAGGTGGGTACATGTGGCATTCAATTTTCTGCCTCAGTATATATGTTAGTAAATGATCACTTAGGTATTCAGGGAGAGTACCAGACTCGTACATGTGGTGGGGACTATTAATTAATATCCAATCTAGGATACTTTCCTTATTATAAGGTTTACTGATTCTAGTAGGGGAGGTAATGGCTTGCTTAAATACGTGTAGATTAACATGGCTGGTTGGGGATTCTGATTAGCAATTGAACCATATGTTGAGGTCACCTAGAACAATAGTTTCCTGGAGGTAGGTATTAGCAAGCCAGTGGAGGATGTCTTGGGAGTGTTTCTGAATTGTTACCTGTGGGAATATAGACACACACTATGTTTATACATTTGTTTTTATTTATATGCAGTTTGGTTATTATAATTTCTGCTTTGTTAAATGTGGGTGGTTGGAGGGTATCTGGAGTAATATCAAGGGTTGTTTTATAGAGCATAGTGACCCCACCTCCTTTCCTGGTAGTACGATTTTGTCTGATAATATTATACCCTAGGGGAAGAATTTCATTATCTGTTGTAGTTGGTTTTAACTATGTTTCGGTGAGACAGAGTATATCAGGTGAGTAGGTAGTAAGAAAGGCATGAAGGTTGTGGACCTTATTGTTGATACTTCTAATGCTCAGATGGCAGGTCAGTATTGAGTTGGGGGGTCTATTTAGGTTTAGTTTTATATTAGGACTGTTAGTGTGGATGTTATTGTGAGATACTGGTCCTGGGTTAGGATGGATGTCACCATCAATAGTGAAGGAGCGGGGTAATCTAACTATGAGCTTCAGAAATGTATTTATCAAATTTTGGTAGTATTTTGATGTAGTATTAATGTGTCTAGGTAAAAAAGGGTCGACTTTAGAGGGGTAGTGGGAGAAATCATTGGTGGATATGGCAGAGTGGGCAGAATGGTATGGGAGGGAGAGGCTGGTGGTATGGTATTTGAAATAATTCAGTCCAGGAAGCTTTTGGTTTTTATAGGTGGTAAGGGAATAGAAGATAACTAGTAGAAGTAGAATGTAGAGTACTGGTGACATTTTTGAAGGATGACAGAGTATCGCTGACATATTTAGGACTAGTGCACCAGATGGTAGGTGGCAATGGGTGATTAAGTATGTAGGGGAGTGTGCTAAGGATGAAAGCAAATAGGAGAAATCTGGTAATGGGTGATGGGGAGAGGAAGGGGGTAAACTGGTGGTAAGATGAGCTGGGGGAGAAAGATGCAGGGAGGGGTGTTATGTGAGGTAAGATGAGCTGGGGAGTAAGAGGCAGGTGTTATGTGAGCATAGTTAGTGGTTTTAATGAGGCTTAGAATGCAAACGAATTTAGTTACACCTGTGGGAATAACAAAGTTGCAAATAACGTATGTATATATAATTGGGTTTTTGCTGCTGTTAGTCTGGTATATTTACTTATCTATGAGGTAGAGATGTTAGAAAGAGCAATGTTGTTACCTAGGGTATGACAGATTAAGCTAATGTTAGAGTTTAAATACTCTTAATAATATTAGTAGGTTAAAAGTGAGAGCAGAGTGTGAAGTAGTATTTGGCCAGTAGGGGGAGGTAGATGGAGTATGAATTATATGAAAGTATGTAGAGATATAGAGGCAGTAGTATGTAAAAGGTTTCAGGGCTAGTCAGTAGGGGGAGATAGACAAGAGTTTAAACATGTAAGAGATAGGTACTAGAGAAGAAGTGATAGAGGAACAGATGAATTTGATTTGCTAGGGTGGCAGGAAGGGGTGTGTTCAGGGATAGGTATAAAGGAAATTATATGGGGGTGGGTAGGGAAGCAAAGTGAGCCCGAGCAAAGTGAGGACAAACAGAGTGGGGCAACACCTGGGCCTCAAAATTCATAAGTAAAAAGACAATCCGTGAATAGTGCACTGAAAGGGCAGTAGACGTTTGCTGGGGGATTGGGTACAAGGCTAGGAGGGTAGATTAAATAGCACAGAACAGCAGAGGAATGTGGTTAGAAGCTAGAGGTTAAGAGGACAGATTGGCAGAACTAGGGAAAAAAGTATGAGTACAGTTCAGGATCAGGTAAAGGGAAAACAGATGTAATAGTAGAGGGATAGGATGCATAAAAGAGATTAAAGACCAGTTTAGAGAACATAACAGTTAGGATTTAGGAGGGAAGTTAAGCGAAAGGGTGAGGAGAAGGCTGCTAGCGACCTTGGTAGGGAACTACAAATATAAATAGAACCAAGTCACAATTACACTGTTGTAAATGTAAGTATTTGGAAATTGCACATATGTTTTGTACTTTTTACAGTTAACAGCTCTAAACTGGTGAAGTTTTCTCTGGTATTAATACAGGAAGAGCAGTGTCCCATTACTGGTTTGTTTAGAAAGCTTCCACAGGGCTGTATTGGAGGCAGAGTAGAGTAGAGCAGAGGGCAGTGGAAGGCTATGGAAATATTGTAAGAGGAAAAATTAGTGAAAATGGTAGAACAGCATCAGATTAACAACACTATTCCAGCACATATCAGGTAAATGGAATTGAAGCAGCTTAGAACTATTTCACAGACATTCAATACACTCTATGGCCTACTACACACAAGATACATGTTGGTAGCAGTTTAACATCATCAGGACATGCATTACAAATTATTCATGGCTGACTTCCATCATGCATACAAAAACTCTTTAAGTAAACAGTGGTGGGTAACAACGAACAACAGCTATGGGCAGTCCACCTTACTTATTAACCAAGCAGCGTGTAATATAGGAATATATATAATATAGAAATTAGAGACAATCAAGCAACTAAAATGTTTCAATTCATTCAGTGACAGTTATTACAGTGTAGTACAATAGCTTCCATAACAGTATACCGCTGTCCTGATTTTTAGGTTCTGCACATTCTGAGAGAGACGTTAAATGATAATGCAATTTACATATGCAAGGTATCAGAAAACCCAATGCAGTTTACATATACAAAGTGTGAGAAAACAATTCAGAACAGCCAAGTTGGCAGGGTCACGCTAATTCCTGGCTAAGGTACCAACAAGGAAACTCAGCTTGTTATATTCACTACTGATGGTACGACACTACCGAACCTACTGGTACATTTAGATGTTATAAGCATCAGACATACTTAGTGTCTCTCTTAATACCTATAATGGCAGACAGACTTATTTGCTGTAATAAAACTTAAATTTTACACAGGACGCTTCAGGCAAGGACTCGCACAGCAGCTGGGTAAAGGGTAGAGTTCAAAGATGGTGCACCAGGATGCAGGGAACCAATGAAACCTCTATTTCTGGAAATGGGAACAAGGGAGGAGGGTCAGACTAGTTCAGCAGGCAGAGAACAATGGATATTCCTGGGCCTCAAAATTCATAAGTAAAAAGACAATCAGTGAATAGTGCACTGAAAGGGCAACAGAAGTTTGCCGAGGGATGGGGTACAAGGCTAGGAAGGTAGATTAAATAACACAGAACAGCAGAGGAATGAGAATAGAAGCTAGAGGTTAAGAGGACAGAGAGGCAGAGCTA
Source organism: Protopterus annectens (assembly GCF_019279795.1). Lineage (NCBI taxonomy): Eukaryota > Metazoa > Chordata > Ceratodontiformes > Protopteridae > Protopterus > Protopterus annectens. The sequence goes on from NC_056731.1 coordinate 721,092,710, forward strand.
GGGGAAAAAGTATGAGTACAGTTCAGGATCAGGTAAAGGGAAAACAGATGTAATAGCAGAGGGATAGGGTGCACAAGAGATTAAAGACCAGTTTAGAGAACGTAGCAGTTAGCGCTTAGGAGAGGAGTTAAATGAAAGGGAGAGGAGAAGGCTGCTGGCGACCTTGGTAGGGAACTACAAATATAAATAGAACCAAGTCACAGCTACACTATTGTAAATGCAAGTATTTGGAAATTGCACATATGTTTTGTACTTTTTACAGTTAACAGCTCTAAATTGGTTACGTTTTCTCTAGTATTAATACAGGAGGAGCAGTGTCCCGTTAGTGGTTTGTTTAGAATGCTTTCACAGGGCTGTATCAGAGGCAGGGTAGAGCAGAGGGTAGTGGAAGGATTTTACACAGGACAGTTCAGGCTAGGAATAGCACAGCAGCCAAGTAGAGGGTAGAGTTCAAAGATCATACATCATAGTATCAAAACATCATAGTATCTGAGAGTTGGTGGACTGGCAATTCTCTGTTTCAGAACATGAAATGCTCTTTGGTGTTGCTCTAACCAATACCATGCTACATCTTTATATATCAGCTCTGTAAGTAGTGCTGAAAGTTGGCTCAAGTCTGGAATAAACTTGGCATCTTGAAAATGGCTGTTTGCTTTGAAGGGTCTGGTTGTAGGCCTGAACTAATAAATAAATGACCAACATAAGTAACTTCAAATTTGCATTTCTGTGGATTGAGTTTAAGATTTCCTTGATGTGCTCTTTCCAGAACTTGTCTGAGGTTTCTGGCATGCTCAGCTTCACATTGACCTCCTACTAGTATGTCATCTACTTTAATATCACAAGGATACCCAAAAAAATGTTGCTCCATTGCACGTTGAAAAACTTCAGTTGCAAAATTTGTACCATATGGCATTCTCAAAAATTTGTGCCTTCCAAATGGAGCACTGAAAGTAGTTAGTAATGAAGATTTCTTGTCAACCTTAATTTGCCAAAATGAACTCTTTGCATCTAAGACAGAAAAAACAGTGGCATTTGACATCAAGGCTTTGACTTCTTCAACTGTTCGCATTGGATGATGAGGTCTTTTTAGTGATTTGTTCAAATCTCATGGATCCATGTATAGTCTGATGTCATCTGAGCTTTTTTATGAGCTACCACCATAGAAGATACCCTCTCAGTTGGAGTTGCAGAACCAACAGGACAAACTACACCTTGTCACACCATGTTATCTAACTTGACTTTGACTCTTTCCTGCATGGCTATTGGAACTTTTTGTGCTGGCCTGATAACTGGACTAACATCTGGGGCTAAATTCATGGAATACACAACTGGAAGTTTCCCTAATTTGTCTTTGAAAAGATCAGCATAGGTAGAAAAAATGTACTGGGTGAAATTAGAGTAGTGGTCTTTCAAGCTAACTTGGTGGACTTCTTTATTAAATGAAAGCAGTCCCATTTTCAAACTGTCTCTGAGCCCTACTAATGACTGGACATGCCTCTTGATCATATAAAATAAGGTGTAACTTCTCCCAGCAGAGTAACATGAAAGCATTACTGAGCCTTCAGTCTGAATTTCTTCACCACCATAAGCAACTACCTTTGCACTCCTCGCCAAATCAAGCCTTTCACTATAATACACTCTAGCAAATGTTGCTGCAGATATAACACTGCACTTGGAACCTGTGTCAGCTTTGAGCTCTGTGGGTTTGCCATTTATCTGAAGAGTACAAAATACTTCATTATTTGCCTTTAAATCTACTGCATTAACTGTATCATAAAGCACTGACGCACCGTCAACATAAAGAATAGGGTTGCAGCTCTCTAACAGATCAACTTGTTTCTTAAAATGTTTCCTTTTAATAAAAGAATGTGGGCCTTTTGATTAACAAAACATCTTAAAATGATTTAATGTATTGCATTTGTGGCATTGCTGACCAAAAGCTAAACATTTCTCCCTTTTAGCTTCATGATTTTTACCACAATGACTACATTCGGCAATGAAACTAGGTTGGGGCTAATGCTTTGAGTTTGCTGACTAATTCTTATGCTTCACTGAGGCTGTGTGAACTCTGGAACTTCCTGTCAAGCTCTGGGGTTTACCATTGATGGCTGCAGGGGCTACAGTTACTGCCATGTGCTTGGGCCTGTTTCTTTTAACCACGTGCTGCATACTATCAACATGAGATTTATCACTGTGCCTTCTAGAGCTATTCTCATTTGTAAGCATATTGTTGTGCTTTTCTGTGAGCTCATATATCTGACAAATCTCAGTGTCTTATTCAAAGTTAATTCACTGTCAGGAAGCAAAATCTTCTTCACAGCATCACCTTTAATACCACAAACAAGTCTGTCCTTTATGAACTCATCCCTTAAATTACCAAATCTGCATGTTTTAGCTTTATTCCTCAAGTCAATTATATATGCTGCAAATGTTTCACCAGACATTTGATCCCTTATATAAAATAAGTGCCTTTTCATTGTAACATTTGTCTGGGGGTTACACATCTCTCTAAATTTATGTTTTAAGCACTCAGGTTCCTCCTTTGACTCAGCCAGTACAACAATATGATGGTGTGCCCCCTCTCCTGTGTAGATAGCAGGTGCATACACAAATTAACATTCCCTTTCTATGGCTTCTGACCCAGCTAAATTAAGTAGAATAAATGCCTTTGTATGGTCATCAGAAAATACAGCCTGTATGAAAATGTCATACTCTTGCTCAAACACTGTCCAGTTCTTAGCAATATTATGGTCAAACACAAGTGCACTGGGTTTTCAAAATCTGTCTGCCATGCTGTTAGAAAAATATGTATTCACATATATAATATTCATATATGTATTAGCGTTATGCTTGCTGCATTAGAAGTCTAAAAGGGTTAACACATTTATTCTGTTACAGGCTTGAAAATAATTGCATGTACTTTCTGACTTTGCTACTGGTCAGCTCAGTGAATGACCTTGTTCATACACTGAGAAACAGATGATTTTGCTAGCATTAGGAGAATAGAACAATACAGCATTCTGAAATGTTATTAGACTTAGGCAAATAACCTTGTTCGTGTTGAGTGAACACTGCAGCTGTAGACGAACTAGATAAGACTATAGGCTGTAATCAGTATATGCTTTGTGCTCAAAGTAGGAAAGAATCAAGAATTGTAACACTGAATATGAGTGAATTGTTACAGACCGGTGGTCAGCAAGGCTACGTTGTTTTTGAGAAAACTTTTTCATGGGAACATTTATAATTGTTATATCAGTAGAAAAACTTAGTAAACACCTGTTTTAGAACAATGCTTAGAGTTGTATTTAATTACGTCAGCTTAGAGGGCAATGGCTTATAGAACAGTATAATAATGAAGGATTTCCTGTATAATGTCAGACAAACTTCTGAACTGCATTTTTGTCTCCTTGTACAAGAATAAAGGAACCTTAACTGAACCTTGGCTGCATTGATCTTTGATTTTTCCTTTGACAAGTTGGTCCTTCATTGAATGGAAACCTCTCGGTTACCCCGGATCAGACAGGCCTGGTGGCTTGAGTCCGTACGGAAGAAGTTACCGAAATGGTTCTTCTTACTCGAAAAGACCTCTGACTGATTTGTTGTATAAACAGAGGCCGGTCACTTTCTGATCTGCGGCTGACGGGCAGGTTTCAATCAGACCGGGGTGATCAATTGCTGAGGCTCAGGTAAGGTGATTCTACTTTGTTTCTATTTTAGATCAGGGACTTGATTGTATTTGTTCAGTCAGGATTTTTGTGTAAATCCAGGGACAGAAAAATTGCTATCTTGTCATAGATCAGGGAAACAGAATAAGTAGGTAGGTAGTCTGAAGGGACTATAAAATCTTCGTGGTACCACGTTAAAAATAAGAAGGGTTACCTAACATTTATAAGGTTAGGACAAAATGGGTAATAAGTGTACAAAACGACCCCAAAATCCACTGTTAACCGAAGACGCAGAATACATGCGGTCACGACATGCCGATAACATTAAGTACTACACGAAGTGGGTTAATAAATATGAATTTGATGGTAAACTAGAAAAATCCTCACTTGTCAAACTTTTAAAACAACTCAAAACTGATTCCAAAGGGCAGGTAAAAAGACAACGCAAATTAGGAATTCCTCAGGCACACAGGTGGATTGAGGAAGCGAACCGAAGGGAACAAATAAATAAGAACTCAAAAGCAATGTTTTTAGATAAAGAGGATAATAACTTGGTTATAGCATCAGCCCCTCCGCCCCCTCCGCTTCCCTTGTCAGAATATGAAGCGAGTGAACAGGTAGGTCCACCCCCACGATACCCTGCTGTTCCGTCAGATAGAGGTGTTACAAAAGCAGAGCCGTTTGTCAGAGATCCTGTCGAGACTAGGTCTCGAACACACAATTTGAGAGGGGATATTGAGTTATATCAAATAAATAAAAATTTGCGATCTATGAGTTAAGAGGAGATATGCCCACTCATAGAAGTACCAAATCCTCAGGCAGGACAAAAAGGGCAGGACCCAACTCTCCTAGTATACAGACCGTAGACACCGGAAGATATCCGGAAAGCCACAGAGGGAATTCCCCATCCAAAAGTTAATTTTAGAAAGTTTTTAGAAGACTTGGAAGGTATGAGGTTAAGTTATCATCTAAATGGAGAGGAAGTAGAAAAAGTAGTCAGACAAATAGTAGGACCAGATTGGCACATGATCAGTGGCAACTGGAATCCCCGTGATGCTGCGCTTAAGCCCCTCCCACATAGCAGCGCAGAGTTAGACAACAGAGTGAAAGGTCTAACAGACCGAATCTCTGAGAAATGGAAGCTTAGGGCAGACTGGACTTGCATTAATTAATGCATCCAACAAGAAGGTGAAACTGTTGATAGGTATTATGCCAGATTATTAGAATGCTTTAATAACCATTGTGGAATGCAGCTACCTGAAGACCAAACACATGATTCCTCATATGAGCAGGAACTAAAGAATGCATTTTTAAAAGGCAGTATTGCACCCATAAGCAGTTTTATTACGAAGCATATGGTAGACCATCGCACAAGCAGATTACAGTCACTGCTTGAATATGCTAGGCATGCCGAAAGGCATTTTAATAACAAAAAGAAAAAGAAAGCCCAAGTATTTACTGTAGATGACGAAGAAATTTATTTAGTACAGTCCGGGAAGAAGGGCAAGAAGAATGCCCAGGGAAACAAACAATGTGATCAGCGATCAGAGGACTTTGAAGGGTGAAAGAAAAGGGGTGAATGTTTCAAATGCGGTAAAAAGGGACATATGGCAAAGGATTGCAAGAAAAATAAGAAGGCAGCTATGGAGGATAAAAATGAATAGGGTGAGGACTGACTATATGATAGTCAAGAATCACTGGATAGGAATAACGAAGAAGGGACAAATGAGAATGTGATAGACAGAGCAGAGAATGTGTTAGGAGAAATAGAGGAAGTGCAGGAAGCTACCGATAGTGAAGACAATGAAATATTAGACCTAGCCTTATTGAGCTTGGAGCTCTATTTGGCTGACATGAAACCAGAAGTTACATTCCTGGTAGAGGGGAGGGAAGTCAAATTTCTGTGTGACTCAGGGGCATCACGAACCCTGGTACACCCCTCCAAACTACCGGAGAATTCAGAGTCACATGATTACATATTAGTGAAAGCAGCTAATGGACAGCTGTATCGGGAGCCTCTCTCCCATAATATTACAATAACAGATCCTGTTTCAGGATTAACCCAGAAAAGTAAAATTGTTGTTTCTGTGAAATGCCCAGTGAACCTTTTGGGCAGAGACCTTATGCAACTATTTGGCATAGCAGTAGTCCCAACCATGCAGGGTATGGAAGCACAGCGACAAATTAATACTTTTGCAGTGCAATCGGAGGGTGAAACATTTTATTGGTACAGCCAGGACTTGGTTATGACCGGTCCTGGGGCAATAACTGGAGAGTTAATGAATGTAGCTATCAGTAAGTTCCCCTCCCTTTGCATTGACATACAACATCTGTTGCACTGTACTCTGTATTATTGTAATACACCAGGACCTGACAAAGAATATGAGCAATAATTGTTTAAAAACCATGCAAACAGATTAGTATTGCGTAATCTGTACTGGGATATGAAAGGGAACAGTGTAGTTAGCTGTTCATTGCCCCAGGAGTTCTTTGCACTGTATAAATCAAATCGATTACCACATGTTAGTTTAACTAAGGACAAGAGTATGAAATTGGCAGATCTAGGAGAAAAAGTCACAAAATGGAAAAGCAGACAGAGTCAGAACTGTCAGAACAGGGAGTACAAAGACAGAAATTGAACTGGATAACACAGACACACCCAGCTGTACACTTGCAGTCAAGCGGGGACAGCTGAAAAGCACTCTTATTAGAAGAAGAAGAGAAAGCTTTATTAGACATACCAGAGACTCTCTGGTCAACAGGAAAATCAGATGTAGGACTTATTCGTACAGCAGGACCATTTACCATCACGCCAAAGTCAACATTTAGACCACAAAAAAGGCAGTACCCCTTAAGAAAAGATGCAGAAGCAGGTATTAAACCTATCATAGCAGCTTTACTTAAGGAAGGAATACTGGTGGAATCTCCTGATTCACCATGTAACACACCCTTATTCCTGGTTAAAAAAGCAAATGGAGAATGGCGTATGGTCCAAGATTTGCAAGCTGTAAATGATGCAGTAATATCAAGGGCACACACGGTGCCAGATCCACACACCCTATTAAATGATCTAAAGCCTCAACAAAAATATTTTTCTGTGGTAGATATTAGCAATGCGTTCTTTTCAATACCAATACACCCTGACAGCCAGTATTGGTTTGCATTTACATTTCAGGGGAAATGGTATACATATACGCGACTACCACGGGGATATTGTGAAAGTCTAACGATATTCTCACAAGAGATGGCAAGTAACTTGGCGGGGTATACCCCACCGAAAGGTAGTCAGATTTTGCTATATGTTGATGACATCCTGCTGGCAGCCCCCACCCAGTGAGATTGTAAGGAAGACACTATAGCATTATTGAAATTCTTAGCCGCTGAAGGACACAAAGTAAGCAAAGATAAATTGCAGCTTTGGAGAAAACAAGTTAAGTACCTTGGATATGTAATATCCAAACAAGGTAGGACATTAGATGAAGACAGAAAAATAGCAATCTTACAAGCACCAAAACCCACAACCAAGAAGGAAATTATGTCCTTTCTTGGTACGACTAATTTTTGTCAGAGCTGGATCTCAAACTATGCTTTGGAATCTGCACCGTTAACCAACCTGATTTTTCAGAAGCCTATGGCAGCACAAGATTTGATACAATGGACACCAGAAGCAGAATTAGCATTCTGTAAACTGAAACAGTTGATAGCATCCTCATTGGTTTTAGGATTACCAAACTATCATAAACGTTTCTTCCAAACCGTAGATTGTAAGCATGGTTATATGATGTCAGTATTGACACAACAGCATGGGGACAAGCAACGCCCCATTGCTTACTATTCATCACAACTGGACCCAGTGACGCGGTCTTTGCCCCACTGTGTACAATCAGTAGTTGCAGCCGCAATGGCAGTGCAGGCTTCGGCCTCAGTAGTATTATTCCACCCTCTCACATTGAGAGTGCCTCATGCAGTCACGATTATTTTACTGCAAGAGAAGGTAGCATATCTTTCCCCTGCTAGGCATCTATCCTGTATGACTATCTTGTTGAGCCAACCTCACATGACAATTGAACGTTGTACAACTTTGAATCCGTCTACCTTGCTCCCAACTCCTGCAGATGGCACACCACACAGCTGCCTGCAGGTAATTGAGCAAAAGACACTGCCCAGAAAAGACCTCACGGATGTTCCCTTGGATGATGCCAAGGTGACATATTACGTGGACGGCTCATGCAGAAAGCGTCCTACAGGACGGAACCTAACAGGATATGCAGTAGTTTCTGATACTGCAATTATAGAAGCAAAACCTTTACCACATAGCTTATCTGGACAAGCAGCAGAATTGATTGCCTTGACACGAGCATGTACCTTAGCAAAGGGTAAATGTGTGAACATTTTTACAGACAGCCAGTATGCTTTTTCTACTGTACATGTTTTTGCGCAACAGTGGAAAAATCGAGGAATGGTGACATCTACTGGCAAACCAATTAATCATGCACAGTTTATTTTAGATTTGTTATAATCAATTCAGTTACCTCAGAAAGTAGCTATTTGTAAATGCATAGCTCATACCAAGCAACAAGATAGGATTTCAAAAGGCAATGCTAGAGCTGACACAGCTGCAAAGCAAGCAGCCTCAGAAGCATTTCTTTTGAACGAGGAATTACAACCTTCTGAGATTTTAGACTTCGAAATGTTGAAAACAATGCAAACACTTACTACACAGGCAGAAAAACAAAAGTGGGTAAGGCGAGGAGCACTACTCAAGGAAGGACTGTACATCTCCAAAGAAGGGAAACCAATATTGCCATCTAATTTGTTTAAATATGCAGCTTTGTTGAGCCATGGGCAATGCCATGTCTCAACAGGGGGGATGGTACAGTTAGTCAACCGGGTATTCACTACATACGGATTTACAAACTGTACAAAAAAATTTTGTTTATCGTGCCACTTGTAACAAACAGCATGCACAGAGGGCGTTAAAGCCCAAGCAAGGGTGTTTCCCTACACCACCGTATCCGTTTCATACTATTTGTATGGATTTCATAGAATTGAGTAAATGTGAAAATAAACGTTACTGCCTTGTCATTGTAGATATGTTTTCCAAATGGGTGGAAGCTTTTCTGACTAAAAATCTAGATGCAGCTACAGTTGCAAAGGCTCTGGTTAAAGAGATTATTCCTAGATTTGGTATACCGGAAAGGATCTACAGTGACAATGGCACACATTTCGTAAATCAAACTATACAGCAACTCAGTAGATATTTTGTAATTTCTTTAAAAAAACATTGTGCATATCATCCTCAATCTGCAGGATTGGTGGAGAGGCACAATGGGATTTTAAAGAACAAGCTTAGGAAGTTGATGTCAAATACACAAAAGAATTGGGTGTACTGCCTGCCCCTGGCACTGTTGAGCATGAGAACTGTTCCAAATGCGAAAGGATTGACTCCTTTTGAGATAATATTTGGGAGGGCATACTATACCCCTCAGTGGAAATCTCTCATGCCCACGGACCAGGAAGCATACTGTACACTAGCAAGATATATGGGACGTATGCTGAACTGTAAACATCTTTTGCAGTCTTCTGTTTCAGGTAAAAAGCCAAATCAACCATTGGAAGCGACAGTAGCCCCAGGCGACTGGGTCTGAGTGAAGATTGTTAAGCGGAAGAATTGGAACTCGCCAAAGTGGGAGGGACCTTACCAGGTCCTCTTGTCGACACCCACAGCAGTCAAGATCGGTGAGAAATCCTCTTGGATCCATTTGACACACTGTAAACTTTGCAAAAACTTTGAGCTAGATAAAAATCTTGCTGTTTCACAGAAAGACTAAACATGACAGAATCTAGAGCAAGCAGGAATGCAGAACAACCCCAGAAGTATTGCATAGTTATCCTGTTAATTGTACTGACAACAATAATCTTTTTGCTGTGGCCCATCCTTTTTTTGGCCACACCAGCTGAACTGAATAAACGTGATGAGCCAACCATAGACTGGCACCCGAACTTTAACACTTATCAGGCAATTACACATGTGTATGCTGAGACTTTCAATGTTTCGAATTGCTGGATTTGCACAGCCATACCAACAGCATACCAGGGGTTATTAATGACTGCAGTCCCTCTAGGAGTTAATGAGACCTGGGAAAATTTGGTTTATGAGACTGTAGTTATCAAAGCACATGATAAGGTAGCACTGTATTTGCCTGTGACACAAAAGGGAATTGTATGTTTTTATAAGAATGACACAATTCAAGTGGGTTGGAGCAGGTGCAATGTGACTGTACATTACAAATGTTATACCAAAGTAAACAGAATGGATACAGTTTGTAATTCGAATTATGACTCATTTCTCGAGTCCATGCACAAGACTATTGATGAAGTGCAACGTAATCCTGTTCTTTTTAAGCAACTGTCTGTAATAGATAGGAAAATGTTTCATGCAGGGCAGCCATTTCATAGTAAAGTAACTACTAAGGTAGAGGATTGTTATTTTGTGTGTGGTAAGAAAGCATATAAATGGTTACCTGAGAATTGGTCCGGCAGTTGTTTTTTGGGGTACCTGGTTCCGGCCATACGACACACTGCAGTTTTGCCGCAGGGAAATATTCAAAATACCCAAGATGTAGCCAAGAAAGCTGTCAGAAAGCCTGAGAATCCAGTGGGACGGATCGAGGCGGGCTGGAAAGACCATCATACCATGGATACCAAGCTGATGCACATGGACTTGAGTGATGCTGTCATATCGTGGGCAGGCATATTACCAGCATATGGAGCAGCAAAATCAATTTGGGAACTGCGAGAACTGTCTAAACTTCTCGAAGTAATGAGTAATGCAACTTTTTCTCTCTTGAATTGATAACTGATGAACTGAATGCTATGAGAACTGTAGTGCTCCAGAACCATATGGCTCTCGACTTCACCCTAGCGGCAAGAGGTGGTATGTGCGCTTTAATCAAAGAAGAGTGTTGTGTGTATATACCTGATTATCAACATGAGATAAACGACCACCTTGAGGTGATACAGCAAGTGTCGGCCATGACCAAACCAGGCCCCAACCCACTGATGGACTTTTTCCAGAATCTGTTTGGGGGGTGGGGTACCTTCATAATGAACATACTAATAGCTGTCTGTGTGGGGATACTCCTGTTGGAAGTGTGTGCGTGTTGTGGCATACCCTGCATAAGAAAAAACTGATTAAAGAATTGATAGACATGTCAGTATCTGAAACCTTGTATCAAAACACTGAGGTTGATAAATTGTTGGAAAATGAAATGCTTTCAGAAGTTTAAACTAAATGACTCACCTAACCGCAAATACCAAGTGGAAGAGGTTAGGAGAAGAAACTAACTGTTTATGCTTTTGAACAAAATAAAAAGTGTTAATAGGGGGGAAATGTTAGAAAAATATGTATTCACATATATAGTATTCATATATGTATTAGTGTTATGCTTGCTGCATTAGAAGTCTAAAAGGGTTAACACATTTATTCTGTTACAGGCTTGAAAATAATTGCATGTACTTTTTGACTTTGCTTCTGGTCAGCTCAGTGAATGACCTTGTTCATACACTGAGAAACAGATGATTTTGCTAGCATTAGGAGAATAGAACAATACAGCATTCTGAAATGTTATTAGACTTAGGCAAATAACCTTGTTTGTGCTGAGTGAACACTGCAGCTGTAGAGGAACTAGATAAGACTATAGGCTGTAATCAGTATATGCTTTGTGCTCAAAGTAGGAAAGAATCACGAATTGTAACACTGAATATGAGTGAACTGTTAAAGACCGGTGGTCAGCAAGGCCACATTGTTTTTGAGAAAACTTTTTCATGGGAACATTTATAATTGTTATATCAGTAGAAAAACTTAGTAAACACCTGTTTTAGAACAATGCTTAGAGTTGTATTTAATTACGTCAGCTTAGAGGGCAATGGCTTATAGAACAGTATAATAATGAAGGATTTCCTGTATAATGTCAGACAAACTTCTGAACTGCATTTTTGTCTCCTTGTACAAGAATAAAGGAACCTTAACTGAACCTTGGCTGCATTGATCTTTGATTTTTCCTTTGACACATGCCCACAAAGCATGTTTGTGCATACACTGAATATATGGCCCTTGTAATTATGTATGAACAAACTGTGAGCATGCAGAAACATTCAAATGCACAATAAACTCTGAAATACTGTACTTTGTGAAATATGTTCTGAAATAGCTGTATCTTGTGAAATAACTTTACTGTAATACTGTACAAACATGCCAACATGTTATACATTTCTGATAACTCGGATATCTTTAATCAATCTGAAAAATACGTGCTTAGCAAAAATGTGGTTATTATTTTTTTTTTCTGCAATTCAGGCTTTATTTCAAACATTTTTCCATAGCAATTTGAATATTTTTATCGCTATCGGACATATCGATTTATGCGAATATCGTTTTGAGTGGTCTGTATGCTTCGTTTCATATTTTGAAAATAAGAAATAGTTTTGAGCAAGTTTTAACATCTGAAATTTTTTTCTGAACTGTTTTGTGAATTATGTGTTCTGTAGGGATGATCCACTGCTGTGTATTTCTCCACTGCCAACCGTGTGCCTCTCAAACTCAAACTGAAGAATTTAGATTCCATCCTGGCCTCAAGTCTTTTTAGACAAGCTGCTTCTGACACCATGTCCTTTTAGACATGCCACTTCTGACATCACATCATTTGTCCCTCTCTAACATAGATGACAAACAGACAGGGTATTTCGTTTAGATGCTTTAATACATAGAAACACATCAGGATGGATAGCAGCATCATAAAATATAAACAGACTGGTTAACAGACAGACCTTACATACATACATGCTTGCATCTCAACAGCTTACTACAAAATGGCAGTCAGGCTCACATGTGCTCAGTATTTATACACTTGTGCAAGCCCTTGGATAGCTTCTTAAAGGTACATACACACACATTTAGCTACACCTATGACTTCTCTTAAATTGTCTAAGGCTTTTCTCAGAGGAACCTTTCTTTTGCATCTGTTTTGGATCCAGTTCCTCCATGGGATATTTTTCTACAAACTTTAACAGCCCCACCTTTCAAACATGCTGACAAAGTTGATCTAAAATTCTTGTCATGGAAAGCTTTATTTCTTGCTGCTGCCACTTTTGCTGGGAGAATTTCTGAACTTCATGCCTTTTCTTAGAAACCTCCTTATTTGACTTTTGAAAAGGACAGAGTGACTCTAAAGACCAATCCCTCTTCTTCCTAAGATGGCTTCTGAATTGTCCATTATCCTGTCAATAAATCTTCCAGTGTTTTCTGAAATTTTTTGAACAAACGTAAATATACACTGCATTTACTAGATGTTCACTGTCAATTACATTCTTACTTGTATCAAACAAATCCTTTTAGAAAATCTAACCAATTTTTTGTTTCCTTTTCAGCTGCTGAGCTAGGCATACAAGTGTCCAAGGTCACCCTTCTCACATTGGCTTTCTCAGTGCATATCTTATTTCTATCAAGAGAAAGGGTTATCTCTTCTCTCAATACTGAAAGCTCATTGCATGAGGTTGATAAGTGCATCTACATCGTTTTCCCCAAGAGTACCAGTTGATGACATCTGTGATGTGGCTACTTAGTCCAAGGTATACACTTTCATCCCACATTGCAAATTAGACATAGAATTTAGGTCAACATCCTCTTTCACTTTGGCTGTGCTCTGAAATATCCTTCCATAAAACCACCCAAGAGATAACATAGCTGGGGACTCTGTCCCATACACTGATGAACAGATGGAAAAGACAACATCAGATAAAAAAGTTATGTACTTACCGTAATGATAATTCTTTGTTGTCTGTTTCTATCCTTCATCAACTACCCACCCCGCCCATTCCCAGTACCATATATTTTAATTTTTCTTACTTTTTTCTTGATTACATCTGGAGGCTCCTACCTGGCCTGGCCTTGGCTCCTTGAGATTTCTTCCTGATTGGCTTAATAGTTTTTTGAGTCAGGTGGCTTCCTCCTAGTCATCCTTTTCAGTGTCTCATTTCTTTGTAACTTATTGTGGGCAAACTCGATCTGAGGTAGCTTGTTCTGAGTATAGGGATTATGGTTAAGGAGGAGTCTGAGACCTAGATCCATCAGCTTGAGAGTGGCCAAAGTCAGATTCAAGATCAGATCCCAAGCCCATACATTGAGAACAGATGGAAACAGACAACGCAGATCTATTGTTACGGTATGCACATAACTTTCATTTTTCACTTATGTGCCTGCTTCACTCTTTTTGTCTTAATAGGGAGTACCTTCTGGTGTTATCAGTTTTGACAGCTAATGTAGCTCATCCTTCAACTTCTACAACAGGTACTGCCTATAATCATATAATGTTAGCTGAGTCTTAGCCATGGAAGTACTTCCAATGGAAGCTGTTCAGCTGTTTGATGGCACTTCTTTTTAGGTAAATTCACTCCATTTAGAGAAGGCTGCAGCTGTTTAATGAGGGGTGTTAATAGTCAGAGTAATGAAGTTCAATGCTAAGGGACAGAGAATAATGAATGTGAACAATTAATGAGCATAGCAAACTTCCACTTTCATGCATGCAGCATACGAAGTTTTAAATAATTAAATCTTTGCAGCCTTGTGTTGCTGTGACTGATGGTAATACAATAAAAGAATGGCATAGCTGATGTGAAGACTCTTGGAGTGGATACTATCCCTTACATTTCATTATGACCTTCCTTTTGAGTTGATTTGTACTTGTGCAAGCAACCCTTAACTTTGCAGTCTCTCTTCCTCTCTATCTTCTACTTTGTTGTCTTTCTCTCAGTTTGTGTGTCTCTATCTTTGTTGCTGAGGTATATGTGCATGTGTGTGTGTGTGTGTGTGTGTGTGTGTGTGTGTGTGTGTGTGTGTGTGTGTGTGTGTGTGTGTGTGTGTGTGTGTGTGTGTGTGTGTGTGTGTGTGTGTGTGTGTGTGTGTGTGTGTGTGTGTGCGCATGTATGAGAGCGAGAGGGAGAGAGAAAAAGAGAAGGAGGGAGTGAGTGGCAGAAAGAGTGAGCTTAAAAATAAAGCAAATCATAAAAGAGACATGGCTAATTATAAAATAAACAAAGGTGTTTACCTTTCTTCATTTGCATGCAGCATTTTATGTTGTGATCCCATCTCCCGTCACTTCGCTCTTTGGTATGTGTGCTCAGTCTTTAGTCAAGTTAGTTACAAATGCCTGAAGAGACACCACTAGCTGGGGATAACCTCAAGTGCTTCATAGGAAGTAGTTGAACATTTAATGTCATGAATGCTTCAATATTTAGTATATTCACCAAAGTAAATAAATGCTCTAACTGTTTGGGCTGTATTCAGGCTCAAGCCAAATATCTGTAGGTTTGTTATTTCTTGAGTGATATCAATAGAAGGAGGTAAACTTGATACATTTCAAAAGTAAATGAAAATAAATTAAACGGCTCAGAGTGCAGAGAGGTGCAGAATAGCAAGACCAAGTGAAAAAAGGAAGCTGCACCAAACTTACAAAACCACCACGTTTATTAGCAAAAAATAAAAATAAGATAACGTTAGCGCTTTCACGGCTGCTCTTGTCGCTTCATCAGACAGACTGAACAACTCTCCAACCAATTTATATCACATGTTAGATATCAGCTGATAGGAATCAAATGTTCCAATTATACAATGAAAGCAAGCTAATGTTTTAGTCAGAGAATGCTATAGCAAATTACATCTAAAATTTTAAAAAGCCAGTCCATAAAAATGCATATGTGAAAGTATAAATAAACATCTCTAAATATATATATATATATATATATATATATATATATATATATATATATATATATATATATATATATATACCTAGGAAAACCTATATACACACTGTCTTTTAGAATATACATAAATATACTATAGTAAATTGTTTAAAAACCAGTCCATAAGTATGCATATGTAAAAGTATATATAGACATCTCTAAATACATATTTAGAAAAGCTTGTATGCACACTATCTATTTAAATGTACATTTATATATATATCAGAATATATTTATATAAAACCATATTCAGACAAATTCTTAAAAAACATATATTACTATCTAAAAAGTACTAAGACAATCATCTTGGAACACAGACTTCTTCATAAAGGTTCATCTAAAACTCATATAAAGGTATATTAAGGCATAATGTATGTATAGTTTATCTTCTCACACATATATACATATATGCTTTTAATATATTTTTGACATGCCTTTTTATGCCTTAATATGCCTTTATATGAGTTTTAGATGAACCTTTATGAAGAATTTTTTGCTCCAAGTACAGGATTGGAATATTTGAATGAGAATTGTTTTAATTAGCTTTGTACAAAATGTTAACATAGATACATATATTTTAGTAGGTGAATCTTCAACCATTGATTTTTGTAATAGTAAGTGATGGCATAATTTTATGACCAATTTAAAGTCATTGGTCATACAAAGTGTGACCAGAGTATAATGTAGGACAGTACAGTTCATATAACTGCAGTGCTTGTTGTTATATCGTCAGGCTGAATAATGATACACAGGAGACTTGCTGTAAATTCCATTAGGTGTATATTACTAAACTGATTGCTCCCAAACTTTGTGTTCTCCATGACATGATATACACTGAAGATAGCTTATTAACATTTAAGGGCATATCCCCCCACATCTAGCATGCCATTTTATTAACAGCTACAAAATATATATCTCTGATATAAGATAACATGCATTACATTGCATTGATCATTGTAACATAACCGTAACAGTATACTACACATGCTAAAGGCTACTTACATCAAATAAAAATGTTAACACACATTTAGAAGCATTTTAATAATGCATACTTTTCAGGTCTTTTGAAACCTCAAGTGTGTAGCACTCCATATATCAGTCTGCTTACATTGAGCATATAGTTTTGCTTAGCAGATGGTTCTTGCTCCATTACAGTGATACAGTTTCAGTTCTCTGTCTTCAGAACTCTTGAACACTGCAGTTATCCCATTTTGTAGTTCCCTGCAACAGGAGAGGTTGTGAAACATCAGGTTCCTTTTCTCCATGCACCTTAATGTCAGCAAATTTGTATTGTACAAATTGTGATTTCTTCTATACATTTTACTATCTTCTGCTGATATGCCAACAGCTTCAGCTTCAGTCTTTAGACTATCTTATGGCTTTTGAATTCATTTTTTATCTCCAACTTGTACATCTGGTAGCATGTGCAGTTTCTATCATAGCAATATTTCTTCTGCCGGAGATTTCTTTACAACATTTCTTCACTTTCTATTGGGCAGGATTCACGATGGCTTGCACGGAGTCTAAGAGTAGTGTAAGACTCCATGCAGCCATCGCGATCCAGGAACAGCCTGTATGTGCGTGTAAGAGAGCACCTAAAACGGCTCTTACACGGACAGGGTGTGGACATGCTAATTACCTCACTTGCAGCCGAAAGGCATGCAAATGAGGTCATTTCACGATCCAGGAAGCAGAAACCTGCCCGTGTAAGAGCCGTGTTATCTGCAGAAATGTACTCAGTTGACAACTGAGTACCGTTCTGCAAATAACACAATGGAGCCTTGTCAGCTCCAAATAAAGGTTGCAAATGTCCCAGACAGCATGCCAATGGCCAAATATGTGGCCACTGGCAACGTACCCCGATGCAGAAATAAAATAATTTTTTTTTTCGGCGATCGGGCAGCGCTGTGCAAACGGGCTGCGCTATAAAAAACCAGAAAAATAAAAAAATTAAACCCACAAACGTGGGTTTTATGCAAAGCATGAATTTACAATGTAAGGGAATAGCAGGCTGAAAACAACATGGCCACCGAGTAGGGGTTGCTAAGGGGGGAAGCTGAGTGTAAGACATGTAACTAAGCATTAGTAGGCAATCCCATGTAAATGAGTAGTAGGATAGTGAATCGTACTGTCACATAGGAAATGAGCACATTCCGTGCAGTGTAGGAGTAGGATGAGGGGGAGTAACAGAGTAGGAGATAGGTGACATCACAGGGGGGAATGTATGAAAGAAATGCAGCTCATTGGAGCACAGTGGCATGTGAAAGATGTCAGTCACACATCATGGAAAGAGGAGTGTCAACAAGTAGGCATGCGAAAGCCAAGAAATGGAAGGTGTACACTATGGATAACACCAAAGTTTCTTGCAGGGCTTGCATGCATGTGTGTGCGCGCTGGTAGGCACGAGTAAGAGAGAGTGCACACATGTAAGCGTGAGTGCGCGTGTTTAAGGCAGAATACGCATGTAGGAGCCTGTTTAAACACCTGTAAGCTTGTTTGCACTGGTGTGCGCACGTTTTAACCCGAATAAGCAGATTCTAGTCCGTCTAAGCATGTGTGCGTACGTGTTAGCTGCTGTGAGGGTGTTTTGGCTGGTATTCGCGTCGCTCCCCCCTGAGGAAACAGAAGGGAAAAAGGAAGCATGAGAAATAGTAGGAAGTTAGCAGGGATTACTGGCAGAGCTAGCAGGTGAAAACAATCAGAAGCAGGCAATTACACAGGCAGATCAGTAGCCCAGCCCAGCACTTAAAACTCTGCAAACAACAGTGCAGAATGTTTCTCTCAAGAGACACTGCAACAGAGGAGTAAGCTATTAGAAGTGAAAACTTAAAAAGCATCACTCAGACCAAAAATGCTAGGGGCTGCCATAGCTGTTATAAGGAGACATATGTAACTTGCTGAGGGTGGTGACTATGCAAATGCTGCTGGACAACCCACAGTGAGGAGACGGAGAAGAGTGTACAGGCCCAGGGTCATCTACCAGGGGTTACATGAGCTGGAGATAGTGGAGCGCTATAGAGTGGACAGAGACCTCCTACAGCAAATTGTTGAGCTGTGCAGGCCACGCCTCACACACATAACCAACAGAGGGGAACCCATCCCAGTGGAAACCAAGGTATGTGTTGGCCTAAGAATACTAGCAACAGGTACCTTCCAGAGACCAACTGGTGATATGATGGGGATATCACAGGCATCAGCATCCAGGGTACTGCACCAGTTCCTGGATGCCATGTCAGCACAGGTCTGTGATCATGTATATTTCCCCAATTCCCGTGAGGTATTGGCCAGCAATATGCGTCTCTTCCAGCAAATAGCGGAATACCCTGAGGTAGTGGGTGCAATAGACTGCACGCATATACGCATCAAAGCACCAGCTGGTGAACGGGGTAGGGCCTACATTAACCACAAGGGCTTCCCCTCCATCAACTGCCAGGTCATGTGTGTTGCCCAGGGCATAATAATGAATGTGTGTGCTGGCTGCCCTGGAAGCTACCATGAGTCCCATATCTGGCATTTGATGCAGCTGTACCAGACATTTGCCAATGGGGACATCCCACATGGTCACTTAGTGGGGGATGCTGGCTACGCACTGGAGCCGTGGCTGACTACACCCATCAGAAATGCACACACACCTGAACAAGAACGCCATAATGAGGCACACGCACAAACACGAAATGTAATCGAGCATGTGTTTGGGCTGCTCAAGTCACAGTTCCGGTGCCTGGACACATCTGGTGGAGCCTTGCAGTACTCACCAACTACATGTACCCAAATTGTCATGGTATGTGCTATGCTACATAATATGATTCTGCGAAAACAGCTGCAGCAGGACCAGCATAGGGCTGGGCCAAACAGCCCCCCACCATTGCCAAGCCAATCACAGGCAGAGCGCGACTCGGAGGAGGAACAACCTGAGCCTGCCCCAGTAGGCAGAAGGAGGCGTGCCCAGTATGCCTTGGCAAAGTGGCAATGCATAGCACATACACTGGCTCAGTAGGAACCCTGGAAATGATACCTCTCTGACTCACACATATAGTAAAAGGGATGCCTACATTGACACAACCTGCTTTCAAACATGTACAGGGAGTGTAGTATGTGTATTCAACATAGACAGCCCTGCAGCACCACCTGAGGCATGATTGCCATGTGTTAAGCAATGTAACACCATGTAGTATATGCAAACTTGATGACCCTGACTAACATCCTACTCTCACCAAGCATGATGCCACAATATGAAGACGAGATGATCAATTACAATAATTGGCTTAAGTATTGCTGTTAGTCAAAGGGGATCCAATGCGTGCCAGCCTGGGATGACATGCTGAGCAAGACACGATGCTCCACCTGCTAAGGATGGCATGCACCTATCACTCCTGGCCTTTTGGATACTGGCAAAGGTTGTTGTCACCCCCACCGTGCCTTGAATAGGTAAGGCTCAAAACACAAACCCACCTCCATAGTTATCACAAGGGATAAGAACCTAGACGTAATGCTACCCAATGCCAGAAGTCTAAACTGCAAGATGCATGCAGTCTAAACTCCCCTCAGCATGGAGAATGTTGATATCTGTTCTGTAACAGAAAACTGGGTCAAGGCTCACAAGAGCACCCTAACACTACCAGGTTACACCTCATACCGTGCTTTACAGCCCCAAAACATGGAACAAAATACAAAAGGAGGGTGACTAGCAATAATTGTCAAGGATAACCACACCCCCATGTTGGTACCACAACAAGAAGCAGCATGGACTATCCACGGTCAAGTAACAGTGGCTAAAACTGCCTCCCAGTTTGTAGCCTGCTACAGACTACCCTCCTAACGCAGGGAACTGCACTTGGCCTACATTGGAACACATTATTCTAGCTCCAACACCCTAAGCCAAAGGTTCCTAGAATTCATAAACCAAAATGCTCAGGAACCACTTACCACTCCCACAAGAGGGGTAAGCATACTGGATGTGATAATAAGCAACATGGGTACTCTATGGCCAGATGAGAAGTGTATCCCTCACTGGTAAGATCAGACCATAGAGTAATCACACTGGATATTCACATCCTGGCCCCAGTCCCTGGGCAGAAAACCACAGTGAAAAACATGTGTAAAGCAAATGTTGCACTCCTCCAAACTGATGTGGAATCCATTAAAGGCCCTGTGCCTGTGGAAAATATGGGCCACACCTCAGAACCCTTTATAAATGCATTCTATGAACACTTTCAGGAATGCAATCCCAAATAAAACCAAGACCCAATTCCATACACGCAGGCATCTGGCCTGGTGGACCCCAGCCATTACCAAACCATGCAAGAGAAGGAGGAAGCTACTACATCATAGAGCAAATCCCAAAAAGGGAATTAATCTCTGATCAGTATTATGGCAATAAAATATGGCCACACATAAAATCCACTACGGCCAGCTACAACATGTTGAATCTGTGAATCTTGAGGCAATGTTACACCTGTCCCATGTACACAAACAACCCTCCACCAAGAAATACAAATATATGTGAGAGATGCAACCATTTATCCAAACTGGAGGCCGAGCTCTCTCAACTCAGTACTGTCAAAACTAGTCAGGAGGAGAAGGTAACCACACACACCACAAACCCAGTCTCACATAGACCTATCACAACTGCAAACGAAAGACATAAACACACAAAAACATTCCTGGAGGCTCAAATTAAAAATCCACCAAATCAACAGAGGCCTCCAAAGCAGACACCCAAGC
This sequence comes from Protopterus annectens, assembly GCF_019279795.1. NCBI lineage: Eukaryota > Metazoa > Chordata > Ceratodontiformes > Protopteridae > Protopterus > Protopterus annectens. The sequence goes on from NC_056731.1 coordinate 721,113,901, forward strand.
AACCACTACCTCAAAACATAGCACATGCAACACATAGTACACAAAGTCAGTGTGCCAAACAGTCACAGCCCTTAAGGACAAACAACATGCCTGATAAACTTGTAATAGGTGACTCCATAGTCAGACACACTGATGTCCCGCTCACCAGACTGAACAAGGAAAAGGTTACAGTAAGCCACCTGTAGGCCGCTACAATCCACCACATAACACAAGCACGCAGGTCACTCCAAAGCAAGTACAAGTATGACTCAGTCATTGTCCATGTTGGTGTGAATGACCTGAGACGTACCTCCCTGGACTACATGAAAAGAGACATAGAGGAGCTCTCCGATTATGTAGCCCAGGCCGGTATGACCCTCACCCTGAGCAGCATCCTACCCTCACCAACAATGATGCCACAGTACAAACACAGAATGATCAGCTTTAACAATTGGCTCAATTACTAGTGTCATTCCAAGGGGATCCAATGTCTGTCTGCTTGGGATGACATGCTTGACAAGCCACGCTGCTTTGCCAGGGATGGCTTGCACCTGTCACCCCTGGATGTCTGGATATTGGCTAAGGCTCTTGCCACCTCCATAGTGCCTTTTGTAGGCAAGGCTGAAATGACAAACCCACTTCCCTAGAAAACATAAGTGAAAAAACATAAGGGTAATGCTGCTCAACGCCAGAAGTTCAAACCTCAAGATGCACGCTCTCGAGGCCCTCCCCAGTATGGAGAACATCGATGTCTGTGCAGTGACGGAAACCTGCATCAAGGCTCCTGAGAGCACCCCAGCACTACCAGGTTATACCTCATATCATGCTTTTCGGCCCCAAAACCTGGACCAAACCACAAAAGGAGGGGGAGTATCCATATTCATCAAAGATACCCACACCTCCAGGTTACTGACAATGCACGAAGCATCGGAGACCATCCATGTGCAACTAACCATAGGCAAAACTGCTGTACAGCTTGTAGCATGCTACAGACCACCCTCTCAAACCCAGGAACCCCACTCAGCCTTCCTGAAGACACTGGAGAGTATGAATGTCTCTCCAAATACCAAACAAGGTACTCACAAATTACCACATAGGTGGCAATCCATTACGTATGGAAGAAGTAATCAGGGACCTAGGGACACAAGTGGACAGTAACCTCTCATGTGACACTCACATTGCCAAGGTGGCTAGAAAGACCTTCTATATTGGCCACCTTATCATGAAAGGATTCGCATCTACATCAAGAGAAGTCATTGTGCCCCTATACTCTTCTCTTATCAGGCCCATAATTGAGTACAATGCCCCATTTGGGATGTACCTTACCCGACACCTGAAGCAGTTAGAAAGACCTCAAAAGTACCTCACCAAGAGGATAAAGGGTCACAAACATTTGTCATACGCTGTCCGGCTGAAGACACCCCAGCTGTATGCAGTCACATACTGCCTACTCAGAGGCGATGTATGCCCGATGTACAAGGCCATGTCCAATCCAGAATTAATGGACATGCTCCACCTCAGAAAATCCAAATCTATCAGAGCCGCGAGAGATTTCAACCTCAACACATAAACAAATAGGATGTACTGGAGGGACAGATTCATAACCCAGAGGCTCCCTACACTCTGGAACAGAATCCCAGTCCATGTTAGGCAGAGCACCTCACTGACTCTCTTCAAGAGGAATCTTGACGAGTGGATGGGAGATCGTAGATTTACACTGGGGGTCATCACTGTGTCACGTCTAGACAGAGGAACAGTAAAGTAAACCCTAAGTGGGCATAATATTCACATAGCAAGGGTTGGCGAAAGCCACACACACTCTGGCTAGACTTATAAATGCCCTAGGGCAGATAGCCTAGTATGAACCTATGAACCTATGAAGATACAAATTGTACAGGACACTAAGGATAATCACAAGGCTTTCTTAGCTGATGGTAGGAACCTTGGTGGGAATTCACAGATATGCTCTGAATTACTCAAATATTACAAACAATACACCAAACCCACACACATTGCCAACATCCAACCTGACAGGTTCAGTGCAAACTCCCCCCCCACCAAAATGCGAAATATCTATCCCAGCAGAGTGCTGGGCCCCTGACATTGCAGATGCTGAGGTAACAGCCAGCATCTTCAAAGCAAAACACACAGCATCAATGGTACGAGATGGTGTCCTGGGCTACGTCCAACATGAACTCCAAGAAGAATGGAGCGCCAAATAACACTACTGCTCAATTTCAGCCTTACCACAGGATATGTACCCAAAGAGCAGTGTACAGCAACAGTGGTCCCTCTCCACAAAGGTGGTGCCTGAATGGATACTACAAACTATCACCCCAGAATCCTGACAAGCTTGGTCTACAAAGCTATGGAAAGGATCATCATGGACCTCAGAAATAAAGATATTGGGGACCTACAGACACTGGACCCTACCCAGTGTGGCTTTCTTAAGGGCAGATCCTGCCCCTTAAACATGTTTGACTCATTTGAAACAGTCATCAAGGCCATTGATGAGGGAATGTGGTCCACACAGCCTATCTGGACCTTGCAAAGCCTTCCATACAATACCCCGTGTTCATTATAGATAAGCTCACCAGCTTAAATATAAACCCCTATGTCAGTAGATGGGTTGCAAACCAGCTCAAGGACAGAACTGACATGGTCAGAAATGCTGCAGCCATGTCAGACTACAAACCAGCTACAACTGGCATCCCACAAGGCTCGGTCCTGGGACCTCCCTTGTTTGGTATATATTTCCCATAGGTACAGGCCAACATGGAAGGACTGTGTCTGAACAAGTTTGCAGATGACTACAAACTGGGCACCATATCTGACCCCCCAGCTGACACAAGCATCCTACAAAAGGGCCACATAGAAACAGCCAACTGGTGCCAGAGCCATGTCATCAAGCTAAATGCAGAAAAGTGTATAGTCATCCCCTGTGGATAAACAGTAAGTGCCCACCAATTACCACATAGGTGTTAACCCATTAAGTACTTTAGAAGTAATAAGAGATCTGGGGACACAAGTTGATAGATATCTTGCATTTGACAACCATGTGGCTGTAGTGGTTACAAAAACATACCATATACCCATCTAATCATGAAGGTAGTCACATCTAGATCAGGGGAGGTAATCGTGCCTCTTCAGTCATCCTTCATCAGCCTCACAATTGAGTACAATGGCCCCTTTGGGATGTACCTCAGCAGACACCTCCAGCAACTGGAAAGACCCCAAAAGTACCTTACCAGGAGGATCAAAGAGCTCGAACAGATGCCATGTGTTGCCTGATTAAACAAACTGCAGCTCCACACAGTGCCATACTGCCTGCCCAGAGGCAATCTGCACCTGATGTATAAAGCCATGTCCAAGCTGGAATCAATGAACATGCTGCACCTTGTAAAATCTGAATGCCAGTGAGCTATGCACATGAGAGACCTGAACCCCAGCACTGACATAAGTAGGATATGCTGTAGTGATTGATCCATAACCCAGAAGCTCCCACCACTCTTGAGTAAACTCCCAGTACAGGTTAGCCAGAGAGTCCTTCATTGACTCTCCTCAAGAGGAATCTTGATGAGTGGATGGGAGATGGTAGGTTTACCCTGGGTATCAGTGTTATGTCACGGGTAGACAGAGGCACAGTATACTAACCTTGAAATATGTCATGGCAAACTCCAGTTACAATGTGTGTTGAAGGACAAACACACTCTCTGACTAGCATTAGAAATGGCCTAGGGCACATAGATAGTGTTAATCAATGTCCACCCAAGTTGCGGAATACACTACCAATGTTGGACAAGCCTGGTTTAAGTAGTCCATATCTGAACAAAATGCAACATGGTCATATGTGCACAACTGGCCCATAAACAGTCTGGTGTGCTCACTATGAATATTTAAAGCAGTGATAGGACTGAAACCCAGGATACTGTCCACCACAGTGAAAGTACTGAACCAGTACACTATATGATATTACAGTGTTTGGTCAGTATGAAAGGATGTTGACAACCGCATGCAAACTATCCCATGGAAACCCTGCAGGCACAGTATAATCCCTGTTGGGTTCAGACACAAAGCAGTTGGGCAGTAAGTACACAACATGACTCCCAACACACAACTATAAATGTGAAATATTGTTGAGGTTCACACACAACCACAAATGTGGTGGACTGCAGATTTCAACATATGGAAAGCTCACACTGGGCATGCTCGCACACTTTGATAAATGAGACATATGTCAGGCAACAAGCCATGGAAAGCCTGAACTGGGCATGCTCACACACTTAGGCCATGTCTCAGTTTAGCAGTTGGCCACACATATCTGGCATTTGTATGTGTTAATCCAGGAACCTCCCACAGTACAGCAATCTGCCCAGTGCACACAGTTAAATGACAACAGAGACATAAGTTAAATAGTGGATCCCTCTCATATTCAAACATCTTCCACAGATACACAAGTTGTTCATAGAAACAGGGAAAGCTATGGCAATAAAGACCTGCAAATAGTTTATCAGCAACAAATATTGTGCATTTGAAAATTAAACATATGGGTGTAGAGGTCAATACTAGGCTGTTTGCCCTAGGGAATACAAGCTTAGCCAGAGTGTGTTTGGCGTCTGCCTCCCCAGTACAGTAGGCTACTGTGCCTCTGTAAAGTAGGTCACAGAAGGCACCATTTAAGGCTAGTGTGTTGTGCCTCCATCAAGCAGGGACACAGTGGAGATCCCAGGGGTTGAATTTGCAATGTCACATCCATGTGGCTGGTGTTTGCTGGAAGAGGGTTGGCGAGGACTTATAACAGTAATTGGGCATCAATTACAGACTGAGGGGAGCCTTATCTGCAGTGTCTGGACAATTACAATGTCAACACTTTGACGTGATGATTTTGAGGGATTGAAGTGTCGTGCCAATACTGTTCAGAGACGTCCTCCCTCTGTGGGATATTGCTCTGTAATGTATTAGCTCCCTCCTTCTGTTGTACAGCTTATATATGGCTGGTGTACACCAGACAGGTCTCCTGTTGTGGAGGAGTCTTGGGTTTATTTGGGATAGCATGATCAATGCAAACCTTCCAGATGCTCATAGAATGCAATTGTCAAGGATTATGCAGAGTATCCTGTATAATCCCCCAGCATGGGTCCTTTGAAGTCTTCCACCCCAGTCTTCACAAGTGCAAAGTCTGCTTTTGATAAATACTTTGCAGTGACTTCCTTGCCTGGGGGTGGGGATGGGATATGGATGTCCAGGGAAAGTTGGTTATGGTCAGATATTAACAATGGTGGTCTACCTCTGGTGTGGAACATAGAGTCCCCATGTTGCAGATGGTCAGGTCCAATATGTATTCCCCCTTGTGGCTGTGGTGATTGGTCCTGCCATAGCACACGGAATCACAAATTGTAGTGGCTGTAGTGTGATGTTGTTGAGGCCTGAGTAGTTCCCCCACTCAATATACCTGTACCTGAAGTTAACCACTGTAATGGTGTATGTGCACACCTTCATATCCTACACTGTTCCCAGGGAAGCAAAGTGTGGTTCCTGGATATGGGAGGGGTGGTCTGAACTGGTTGTGTTGTGTGTTACAGGTCCTGTGGTCACGAAGCATGGTATAAAACATAACCTGGCAGTGCTGATGTGCATATGTGACCCTGAAGTAGGCGGCTGTTAATGCATATATATGGTATCCCCCTAACTGACAGATAGTAATAGGTGTACATACCTCTTTATAAATAATGATGTCAGCACCCTTTAAATACTACAGGAGAAGAACAAATACCCAGTAATTCGAATAGTGTGCGCCGCTAATGCGTCTCTCTCAAGTGTCATAATATAGTTAGGTAGGGGTTTGAATCCCGTAAATGCGCATTGTGTGCGTGTGTGTGATTGGGGAGGAGGGGGTTAGGGTGTGTGCAATTCTGTTTGAAAGAAATGTCCATTTTGGCAACTAGAAGAACACACTACATGATGTACATTCCTCTTTCTAAACACTGATGATGTCAGCACCCTATAAGCATAGCAGGAGAAGGGAAACCTCCCAGTAATGCGAATAGCGCACTCTGCTAATGTGTCTCTCTCAAGTGTCATAACATAATTAGGTAGGGGTTTGAATCCTACAAATGCCATGTGTGTTTTTGTCACACAGTTTGTCCATGTGTGTTGGGTGTTGCTCTTAATATTGTATGACATAGATTATATCAGTAATGTCAATGCACACATGCGGTATGTGTGTGCCACATAGACATATGTACCTGTGACCTTAAATAGTTCCCATGTGTGAAACCTGCCTCATGTGAATACATGGAATTTGCATTACACAACTTTTTGACTGTGGTTTTCTGTGCAGGGGCTGCGGTTGGTATGTGAATATACAGTGAGAGTAGTCTATGGTGTCATCTTAACAGCGAGGGATACACCTCTGGTCTGGAGCATATAGTCCACATGTTGGTGATGATAAGGTACAGAATGTTTTCCCCTCTTGTGGGAGTGGTAACAAGTTGTTCCATAGCATTTGAGTGTATGGATTCTAGGAACCTTTCACCTAGGGTGTTGGAGCTACAGTAATGCTCCCAGTCTATGTGTGGGTAAATGAAGCTGCCCAATATATTGTTGTTTGGAGACACCTGCAGATATTCATGTATTCTTAAGTAGGCCAAGTGGGTTACCTGGGTTTAGGAGGGTGGTCTGTAGCAGACTATGAACTGGAAGTCAGTTTAACCCACTGTTAGTTGCACGTGGATAGTCTGTGATGCGTCACACTGCGGCAACAACCTGGGGGTGTGGGTATAGGTTCATAGGTTCATACTAGGCTATCTGCCCTAGGGCGTTTATAAGCCAAGCCAGAGTGTGTTTGGCTTTCGCCACCCATTTTAAATTAATGTTGCTATGCCCTTTTCTGAGGTTAGTATACTGTGCCTCTGTCTAACATTGACACAGAAGTGATACCCGGGGTAAACCTACGATCCCCCATCCACTCATCATGATTCTTCTTGAAGAGAGTCAATGAGGGACTCTGCCTAACCTGGACTGGGATTTTATTCCAGAGTGAAGGGAGCCTCTGGGTTATGAATCTGTCCCTCCAGCATGTCCTATTGATGTCAGTGCTGAAGTTCAAGTCTCTTGAGCACGTAGCTCGATGGGATTTGGATTTTCTGAGGTGCAGCATGTCCATTACTTCTGGGTTGGACATGGCATTATATGTATGGCACAGATCGCCTCTGAGCAGGCAGTATGCCACTGAGTATGGAGTTATGTTAACCGGGCAGCATATGGCATCTGTTTGAGCCCTTTGATCCTCTTGGTGAGGTACTTTTGTGGTCTTTCCAGTTGCTGCAGGTGTCTGGTAAGGTACATCCCAAAAGGGGCATTGTACTCAATTATGGTCCTGATGAGGGATGAGTAAAGAGGCACGATGACCTCCCCTGATCTAGATGTGAATCCCGTCATGATTAGGTGGGCTATATAAAATGTTTTTCTAACCACTTTGGCCACGTGGTTGTCAAATGAGAGATTGCTATCAACTTCGGTCCCCATGTCCCTAATTACTTCTTCCATACTTAAAGGATTACCACCTATGCGGTCATTTGTGGCCACTTTGTTTTTGCCAGAGGGGATGACTATACACTTTGTGGCATTTAGCTTGAGGCCATGGCTCTGGCACCAGTTGTCTGTTTCTATGAGGCCCTTTTGGAGGATGGTTGTGTCGGCTGGAGAGTCAATTATAGCACCCAGTTTGCAGTCATCTGCGAACTTGGTCAGCCACAGTCCTTCCGTGTTGGCCTGTACCCTCGAGAAATATATACTGAACAGGAGAGGTCCCAGGACTGAGCCTTGTGGGACACCACTTGTAACTGGTTTGGAGTCTGACATGGCTTCAGCAATTCTAACCATGTGGGTTCTGTCCTTGAGCCAGTTTGCAACCTATCTAGTGACATAGGGGTTTATATTTAAGCTGGTGAGCTTATCTATAATGCCCGAGTGGGGTATTGTATCGAAGGCTTTTGCGAGGTCCAGGTAGGCTGTGTGGACCACCTTCCCCTTGTCAATGGCCTTGGTGACTGTTTCAAAGAAATCTTCCAGGTTTAAGAGGCAGGATCTGCCCTTAAAGCCAAACTGGGTGGGATCCAGTGTCTGTAGGTCCCCAATATCTTTATGTATGAGGTCCATGATAATCCTTTCCATAGCTTTGCAGACCAAGCTAGTCAGGCTTATGGGGCTATAGTTTATAGGATCCGTTAAGGCACCACCTTTGTGTAGAGGGACCACTGTTGCTGTACGCCACTCTTTGGGTACCTATCCTGTGGTAAGGCTGAGATTGAACAGTAGTTTTATGTTTGGGTTTAGCTCATCTTGGATTTCATGTAGGACGCAGCCCGGGACACCGTCTGGTCCCATTGATGCTGTGTTATTTGCTTTGGAGAGGGCGGCTCTTACCTGAGCATCTGAGATGTCAGGGGGGCAGCACTCTGCTGGGATAGATATTTGCCCTTCTGGTGGGGAGGGGGGGAGAAGTTTGCACTGAACCTGTCAGCTAGGATGTTGGCAATGTCTGTGTATTCGGTGTAGTTTTTTGTCATTTTGGACTAATTCTGAGCATATCTGGGAATTCCCACCCAGGTTCTTAACATAACTAAAGAAAGCCTTGTGATTATCCTTAGTGTCCTGTGCATTTCTTCTCTCGAAGCTGGCCTTAGACGATTTTATGAGTGCCCGTAGTATTTTGCTAACACTGAACAGAGATGCCTCCCCTTTCTGGGATTTTGCTCTATCATGTAGTAGCTTCCTCCTTCTATTGTATAGTTTGTTTATGGCTGTGGTCCACCAGACAGGACATCTGCCTTTGGAGGATCGGGTCTTGTTTTTATTTGGGATTGCATGATCCATGCATTCCTGAAGGTGTTCATAGAATGCGTTTATAAAGGGTTCTGTGGTCTGGGCCATATTTTCCACAGGCCTGGGGACTTTGAAGGATTCCACCTCGGTTTTGAGGGGGGTGGAATTTGCTGTAGAGAAGTTTTACACTGTGGTTTTGTGGGCAGTGAGTGGGGTTGGGATGTGAATATCCAGTGAGATTAGTTTATGGTCTGATCTTAACAGTGAGGGGTACACTTCTGGTCTGGTGCATAGAGTCCCCATGTTGGTGATGATCAGGTCCTGTATATTTCCCCCTCTTGTGGGAGTGGTAACAAGTTGTTCCATAGCATTTGAGTGTATAAATGCTAGGAACCTTTGAGCTAGGGTGTTGGAGCTAGAGTAATGCTCCCAGTCTATGTTTGGTTAGTTGAAGTCCACCAATATAATGGTGTTTGGAGGGACCTTCATATTTCCAGTGTTCTCAGGAAGGCCAAGTGGGGTTCCTGGGTTTTGGAGGGTGGTGTGTGGCAGGCTATAAACTGGAAGGCAGTTTTACCCACTGTTAGTTGCACATGGATATTATCTGATGCTTCGTGCTGTGCCACCAACCTGGAGGTGTGTGTATCTTTGACAAATATTGATACTCCCCCTCCTGTTCTGGTTCGGTGCAAGTTTTGGGGCCGACAAGCATGGTATGAGGTATAACCTGGCAGTGCTAGGGTGCTCTCGGGAGCCTTGAACCAGGATTCTGTTACTGCACAGATATTGATGTTCTCCATGCTAAGGACAGTTTCAGTGCATGCATCTTGAGGTTTACACTGCTGGCGTTGAGTAGCATTACTATTAGTTTCTTATCCCTTGTGATACTTATGGAGGTGGTTTTGTCTTTTGAGCCTTGCATAAAAAATGCACTATGGGGGTAGCAAGAGCCTTTGCCAATATCCGAAAGCCCACGGTTGACAGGTGCAAGCCGTCCCTAGCAAAGCATCGTGGCTTGTCGAGCATGTAATCCCAGGCTGACAGGCATTGGATCCCCTTTGAATGACACCAAAACTTAAGCCAATTGTTGAAATTGATCATCTTGTCTTCATGTTGTGGCATACCTATGGGAAGGGGT